>NC_084619.1:11351806-11594306 GCF_033978795.1 Nerophis ophidion
TAAAGACTTGGTCTTCACTTGTTTAAATAAATTCATTTATTTGTTTTACTTTACTTCTTATAACTTTCAGAAAGACAATTTTAGAGAAAAAATACAACCTTAAAAATGATCGTAGGATTTTTAAACACATATACCTTTTTTCCTTTTAAATTCTTTCCTCTTCTTTCCTGACAATTTAAATCAATGTTCAAGTATTTTTTTTTTTACTGTAAAGAATAATAAATAAATCTTAATTTAATTCTTCATTTTTGCTTCTGTTTTTTCGACAAAGACTATTTGTGAAATATTTCCTCAAATGTATGATTAAAATAAAAAAAAATTATTCTGGCAAATCTAGAAAATCTGTAGAATCAAATTTAAATCTTATTTCAAAGTCTTTTGAATTTCTTTTAAAATGTTTGTTCTGGAAAATCTAGAAGAAATAATGATTTGTCTTTGTTAGAAAAATAGCTTAGTCCAATTTGTTATATATTCTAATAAAGTGCAGATTGGATTTTAACCTATTTAAAACATGTCATCAAAATTCTAAAATTAATCTTAATCAAGAAAAATTACTAATGATGTTCCATAAATTCTTTTTAAATTTTTTTCAAAAAGATTTGAATTAGCTAGTTTTTCTCTTAATTTTTTTCAGTTGAATTTTGAATTTTAAAGAGTCAAAATTGAAGTTAAACTATGTTTCAAAATTTAATTTCTATTTTTTTCCTGTTCTCTCCTCTTTTAAACCGTTCAATTAAGTGTTTTTTTCAATATTTATTCTCTAAAAAAAAACCTTCCATAAAACGGAATGACAGACAGAAATACCCATTTTTTTTACATATGTATAGATCTCCTGTCCAAAGGCAAAACCCAGTAACTGAATTTTGGTCAAAACTGAGCTGATAATAATTTTGGAGTTACTAGGTGATATGCTTTAACAAATGTATGCGATATTGTAATTTGTTCCGCAAGTAAGAAGCTTACTTACGGAACAAATTACAATATCGCATACACTAATGCAGGGGTGCCCATTACGTCGATCGCGAGCTACCAGTCGACCGCGGGGGGTGTGTCAGTCGATCTCCAGCCAGGCTTTTAAAAAAAATAGACCTAAAAATTAGTGATCATCAATCTTCACCAAGACGTCACTTAAATGACATTCACGGTACCGGAGGGTCTTGTGAGATGACGCTGGCTGCTGCAAGATCATTATTATTAAAACATGACCGAGAGGAAGGCGAGAAACACTTTTTATTTCAACAGACTCTCGCGCCGTACCTTCCGTCAAAACTCTAAAGGCCGACTGCACATTTCACAATAAAAGCCCTGCTTCATGCTGCCTGCGCTAACTAAATACAGAGTCTCGGAAAACTGGCGTGCACAAGCGATCCCTCAGAAAGCTGGCGTGCACATCACTTGTGCACGCCAGCTTTCTGAGACTCTTATTTTGTTAGCGCAGGCAGCATGAAGCAGGGCTTTTATTGTGAAGATAGGAAATGTGCAGTCGGCCTTTAGAGTTTTGACGGAAGGGACGGCGCGAAAGTCTGTTGAAATAAAAAGTGTTTCTCGCCTTCCTTTCTGTCATTTTTTCATAATAATGAACTGGCAGCAGCCAGCGTCATCTCACAAGACCCTCGGGTGTCGTGAATGTCAATCAAGCAAGCTATGGAATTTGCCGCCAATGTTTTTCTTGTAAAGTGTATGGAAACTGGATGAATTAGATGCCAAAAACCAACCACTTTCATGTGGTATTGTACAGAAAGGACAACTTTTTTTCTCCTCCATTTGAAAATGTGGGCGTTATCATCATTACTGTCTGATTCCAATCAATGCAAGTCATCAGAATCAGGTAATACACCAACTTATATTCTTGTCTTCGTGAAAGAAAGACATCTATATGTGTTACACATGCTTGTATTATCATTAAACACATTTAACTTGTTTACAAAAATGTCTCTTTCATAAATAAATAAATATAAATGATATATGTAAATGAGGTAGATCCCCTCGAGTTGGTCAATTGAAAAGTAGCTCGCCTGCAGAAAAAGTGTGAGCACCCCTGCACTAATGTATGCGATATTGTAATTTGTTCCGTAAGTAAGCAGCTTACTTATAGAACAAATTACAATATCGCATACACTAATGTTAAGCATATCACCTAGTAACTCCAAAATTATTATCAGCTCAGTTTTGACCAAAATTGTGTTACTGGGTTTTTTCTTTGGACGGGAGAGATTTATTTATTAAAGGTAAATTGAGCATATCGGCTATTTCTGGCAATTTATTTAAGTGTGTATCAAACTGGTAGCCCTTCGCATTAATCAGTACCCAAGAAGTAGCTCTTGGTTTCAAAAAGCTTGGTGACCCCTGGACTAAATACTTCCTAATTTTCCTCTTCTTGCCACAATTCCCACTTCACATCCCGCCGTTGTTTTCCCCGTTAACGACCGGCCTCTCGGAAAATGTGACGGCAACAACGTAGACCACAGCCAGTGGGTAGTTGTCGAGCGAGATTGTGCGCCCTTTCTACTGCGAGAAAACACAAACACACGCTCACACGCAAACACGAGTTATTGCACAAAGATACCAGAGGGAGCCAAGAATAAATTGCCTGTCTGTAACTATTTAAATGTAGCATAAGTCCTGATTTACGCCCGTTATTCTGGGATGGCAAACATGCAGTGAATGTTACAGCTCGCAGCAATTTATGGCTGAAACCACTACTAAAATGAATATTTGAGGTGGAAGGATTCTGGCGCGATGTTTGCATAATGTTTAAGTGGCGCAGATGTTGTGTGAGTGTGTGGGCCCCCATGAATGCATACAGTTTGCACTATGCGGAATATTTACGTACACATATCCATACATTTAGGTTTTGTGACCATTTTAAATGGTGTAATTATGCTGCTTCTCCACTTGGCTTCATACCCAAATATGGCGAGGGGGGTGGGGCCAAAACAAAAACAAAAACACCACATTGAACTTATCATTTAGAGCAGGGGTCACCAACCTTTTTGAAACCAAGAGCTACTTCTTTGGGTACTGATTAATGCAAAGGGCTACCAGTTTGATACACACTTAAATAAATTGCCAGAAATAGCCAATTTGCTCAATTTACCTTTAATAAATAAATCTATATATATATATTTATATTTTTAAAAAATGGGTATTTCTGTCTGTCATTGCGTCGTACATTTTTTTTTCCTTTTACGGAAGGTTTTTTGTAGAGAGTAAATGATGAAAAAAACACGAAAAAAAATGAAAATACAATTTTGAAACATAGTTTATTTTCAATTTTGACTCTTTAAAATTCAAAATTCAACCCAAAAAAATGAATAGGAGAATTAGCTAATTCAAATCTTTTTGAAAAAAATTAAAAAATTATTTACGGAACATCATTAGTAATTTTTTCTGATTAAGATTAATTTTAGGATTTTGATGACATGTTTTAAATAGGTTAAAATCCAATCTGCGCTTTGTCAGAATACATAACAAATTGGACCAAGCTATGTTTTTAACAAAGACAAATCATTATTTCTTGTAGATTTTCCAGAACAAAAATTTAAAAATAAATCCGAAAGACTTTGAAATAAGATTTAAATTTGATTCTACAGATTTTCTAGATTTGCCAGAATAATTTTTGAATTTTAATCATAATAAGTTTGAAGAAATATTTCACAAATATTCTTCGTCGAAAAAAACAGAAGCTAAAATGAAGAATTAAATAAAAAATTATTTATTATTCTTTACAATAATAAAAAAATAAATAATTTAACATTGATTTAAATTGTCAGAAAATAAGAGGAAGGAATTTAAAAGGTAAAAAGGTACTGTATATGTGTTTAAAAATCCTATAATCATTTTTAAGGTTGTATTTTTTTCTCTAAAATTGTCTTTCTGAAAGTTACAAGAAGTAAAGTAAAAAAAATTAATGAATTTATTTAAACAAGTGAAGACCAAGTCTTTAAAATATTTTCTTGGATTTTCAAATTCTATTTGAGTTTTGTCTCTCTTAGAATTAAAAATGTCGAGCAAAGCAAGACCAGCTTGCTAGTAAATAAATAAAATGGAAAAAAATAGAGGCAGCTCACTGGTAAGTGCTGCTATTTGACCTATTTTTAGAACAGGCCAGCGGGCGACTCATCTGGTTCTTACGGGCTACCTGGTGCCCGCGGGCACCGTGTTGGTGACCCCTGATTTAGAAGATGACAGGCTAAAAAAAAACAATAAAGATAAATGATGATCTTGTGTATCTACTTATCCACACGTGGCTGCTGGTAAGGAGAACATTTTTATCCAGGGTGAGACTGAGGGCACCTGTAAAAAAAAAAACGGGGTTTCGGGCTTTCATGACATCATGAAGGAAAGACCTCCGCCATCATGGACATGATACCGCTTCTTAAACCGCTCCTAGCTAGATAAGCCCTTTGGCGCTTGCTGCTTAGTGAAAGTAAAACCGCTCTGTTTTTTTGGCATTTTGCCCAAGTGGCCTAGTGGTTAGAGTGTCCGCCCTGAGATCTGGAGGTGGTGAGTTCAAACCCCGGCCGAGTCATACCAAAGACTATAAAATAGGGACCCATTAATTCCCTGCTTGGCACTCAGCATAAAGGCTTGGAATTGGAGGTTAAATCACCAAAAATGATTCCCGGGCGCGGCCACCGCTGCTGCTCACTACTCCCCTCACCTCCCAGGGGGTGGAACAAGGGGATTGGTCAAATGCAGAGTTAAATTTCACCACACCTAGTTTGTTCAAGTTAAAGTACCAATGATTGTCACACACACACTAGGTGGGGCGAAATTATTATCTGCATTTGACCCATCACCCTTGATCACCCCCTGGGAGGTGAGGGGAGCTGTGAGCAGCAGCGGTGGCCGCGCCCGGCAATATTTTTGGGGGGATTTAACCCCCAATTCCAACACTTGATGCTGAGTGCCAAGCATGTACAGTGGGGCAAAAAAGTATTTAGTCAGCCACCAATTGGGCAAGTTTTCCCACTTAAAATGATGACTGAGGTCTGTAATTTTCATCATAGGTACACTTCAACTGTGAGAGACAGAATGTGAAAAAAAAAATCCAGGAATTCACATTGTAGGAATTTTAAAGAATTTATTTGTAAATTATGGTGGAAAATAAGTTTTTGGTCAACCATTCAAAGCTCTCACTGATGGAAGGAGGTTTTGGCTCCAAATCTCACGATACATGGCCCAATTCATTCTTTCCTTAACACGGATCAATCGTCCTGTCCCCTTAGCAGAAAAACAGCCCTACAGCATGATGTTTCCACCCCCATGCTTCACAGTAGGTGTGGTGTTCCTGGGATGCAACTCAGTATTCATCTTCATCCAAACACGACAAGTTGAGTTTACACCAAAAAGTTCTATTTTGGTTTCATCTGACCACATGACATTCTCCCAATCCTCTGCTGTATCATCCATGTGTTCTCTGGCAAACTTCAGACAGGCCTGGACATGCACTGGCTTAAGCAGGGGGACACGTCTGGCACTGCAGGATTTGAGTCCCCGCCGGCGTAGTGTGTTACTGATGGTAACCTTTGTTACTTTGGTCCCAGCTCTCTGCAGGTCATTCACCAGGTCCCTCCGTGTGGTTCTGGGATTTTTGCTCACCGTTCTCATGATCATTTCGACCCCACGGGATGAGATCTTGCGTGGAGCCCCAGATCGAGGGAGATTATCAGTGGTCTTGTATGTCTTCCATTTTCTGATAATTGCTCCCACAGTTGATTTTTTCACACCAAACTGCTTGCCTCTTGTAGATTCACTCTTCCCAGTCTGGTGCAGGTCTAAAATTATTTTCCTGGTGTTTTTCGACAGCTCTCTGGTCTTGGCCATAGTGGAGTTTGGAGTCTGACTGTTTGAGGCTGTGGACAGGTGTCTTTTATAGAGATAACACGTTTAAACAAGTGCCATTAATACAGGTAACGAGTGGAGGACAGAAGAGCTTCTTATAGAAGAAGTTACAGGTCTGTGAGAACCAGAGATCTTCCTTGTTTGAAGTTATTTTCCGCCATAATTTACAAATAAATTCTTTAAAATTCCTACAGTGTGGAATTCCTGGATTTTTTTTCACATTCTGTCTCTCACAGTTGAAGTGTACCTATGATGAAAATTACAGACCTCTGTCATCATTTTAAGTGGGAGAACTTGCACAATCGGTGGCTGACTAAATACTTTTTTGCCCCACTATAGGGAATGAGTCCTGTTTATATAGTCTTTAGTATGACTCGGCCAGGGTTTGAACTCACAACCCTACCGATCTCTGGGCGGACACTCTAACCACTGAGTAGGAAGGTGTGTGTGACAATCATTGGTACTTTAACTTTTACTTTACTTTACTTTACTTATGAGCGGGAGTCGGCAGCACTCGGCTTTCGAGCCACAAGCGGCTCTTTAGCGCCGCCCTTGTGGCTCCCTGGGGCTTTTATCAAAAATGTATGAAAATGGAAAAAGATGATGGAAAAATTTATATTTTTTGTTCTAATATGGTTTCTGTAGGAGGACAAACGTGACACAAACCTTCCTAATTGGTAGGAATTCCACTGTTTACATTAAACATACTTCACTGATGAGAGTATTTGGCAAGCGCCGTTTTGTCCTACTAATTTCAGCGATCCTTGAACGCAATGTAGTTTGTTTGCATGTACAACTTTCCTTGATGCTGCCACAGAAAGACATGTTTTTTCTGTTTTTGTCCATCAAACTTTTTATGCTGTGCGTGAATACACAAAGGTGAGCTTTGTTGATATTATTGTATAGCTCGGTTGGTAGAGTGGCCGTGCCAGCAACTTGAGGGTTGCAGGTTTGATTCCCGCTTCCGCCATCCTAGTCACTGCCGTTGTGTCCTTGGGCAAGACACTTTACCCATCTGCTCCCTGTGCCACCCACACTGGTTTAAATGTAACTTAGATATTGGGTTTCAATTTGTAAAGCGCTATATAAATATAATTCACTTCACTTCACTTCACTTGTGTGGAGTGCTTATCAGACATATTTGGTCACTGCATGACTGAAGGCTAATCAATGCTCTCATCTGTCCGTGACAATATTTGCACAATACATATATTTTTAAAAGTATAACTCTGACAGTAGAAAGAGACCAAAAACAAATGTCCACTGCAGAGGACGTAGGTTCTCAGTAGGTTTTGAGGGTATTGATTTTGGGTTCCACCACTATGGTAAACATGTCAGACAAAAGAGAATATTGGGGTGTTCAAACTTTTTGACTGGGGACCCGCATTGGGCTAGCAAAGTAACCAAAGTGTGTGTATGTTTACGTATTATAATAATATGATAGATAAATAATGTATTGATATGTTTATAAGTGAATATTAAGAGTATGTTTAAGTTCACTTCCTACCTTGTTTACTTCCGTGACCACCTCTTTAAAGCTTTGTGATCAATCAGAAATATCAAGCAGCTAAAAGTCTAACATGGATGCAGAGCTGTGATTGGTCAGCTTTTCTCAAGGAGGGTCACTGAACACAGGTGAGTAGACTTTCTGCTTAAAATGCAAAACTGATTGTATGAACTAAAACAACAGTGAATAAACATTTGCCAGAAAAATAGTGTACTTAATATCTCATTGTGCTCTAAAAATAATAACTGGGTGTGTTGTTTTTCAGCGTATCGTGTTGTTGTTGCATCCAGGAAATGTCACAAAGTACGACACTCTTAACTTTTATTGACAATCCTGTGCTAACAGGTTCAATTACGACACATATCTTCTCTCTCATGCACACAGGTTTTCTTCTCCACACGCAACACTTCTCCTTTTCCGCCAATCATCATTTACTTGCGCTGTGTGTAGAGTGTTTTGCATTTTTCCCATCATTCCTTGCAATGAATGGGTGTAATTTAGATTTTTTTGTATATATTTTTAAAAAAAATTTTATGGTGATGGGACATTTTATGTCTACAAAGGTCAGTCCACAAAGTTCAGTGAGCAGGTTGAGTTATGTGTGACCATGTGTGTTGACTTTTTATGCTGGTTTATTTATTTATTTTTTTCCTGCACCATGACTAGGGAAGGTTGTTTAAACTGGGTCATATAAGTAAATGATATGCTTGTGATGTCTACAATCTACAACTCGCAGTAAAGTTCCTTATTATAATGGGACTAGTATTGTCGCTTTGCTGGCCATGGTTTGTACACCCTTAGTCTACTTCAGTGTTTTCAACCTTTTTTGAGCCAAGGCACATTTTTTGTGTTGAAAAAATCCAGAGGCACACCACCAGCAGAAATCAGTCAAAAACAAAACTCAGTTGTCAGTAAAAAGTCATTGGCGTAATTGTTGGATATGATTTTAAACCATAACCAAGCATGCATGATTATAGCTCTTGTCTCAAAGTAGGTGTAATATTACCACCTGTCACATCACGCCCTGTCTTATTTGGAGTTTTTTTGCTGATTTTCTGCGTGTAGTATTTTAGTTCTTGACTTGCGCTCCTATTTTGGTCGCTTTTTCTCTTTTTGTAGTATTTTCCCGTAGCAGTTTCATGTCTCCCTTTGAGCGATATTTCCCGCATCTACTTTGTTTTAGAAATCTAGAATATTTCAGTTGTTTTTATCCTGGGGACATTGTTGATTGTCATGTCATGTTCAGATGTACATTGTGGACGCCGTCTCTGCTCCACTGTAAGTCTTTGCTGTCGTCCAGCATTCTGTTTTTGTTGACTTTGCAGCCAGTTCAGTTTCAGTTTCATTCTGCTTAGCCTTCCCTAGACCAGTGTTTTTCAACCTTTTTTAAGGCAAGGCACATTTTTGTCATAAAAAAAATCTGGAGGCACACCTCCAGCAGAAAACATTAAAAAATGTACTTTGTGTTAGCAAGCAAGGCTATCTACGTTGTTTCTATCCTTCTTTGCGTGGACATTGTTGATTGTCGTGTCACGTACGGGATGTATTTTGTGGACGCCGTAAGTCTTTGCTGTCGTCCAGCATTCTGTCTCTGTTTACTTTGTAGCCAGTTCAGTTTGACTTTCGTTTTGCATAGCCTTTTCCTTTTGTTCATTTTGGGTTTAAGCATTACATACCTTTTTTACCTTCACACTGCCTCCCACTGCGGTCTGCATATCGGGATTGATTGATTGATTGAGACTTTTATTACTAGATTAAACAGTACAGTACATATTCCGTACAATTGACCACTAAATGGTAACACCTGAATAAGCTTTTCAATTTGTTAAGTCGGGGTCTACGTTCACAACAAACCATCCTTGTCTCACCCGACACATTCCGACTTTTACGAAGCAATGCTGCCACCTACTGACATGGAGTATTACGTCACGTGGTTGCTCTGTCGAGTTTTACACAGCACAGACACTAAGCAATGGCACATTATTGGCAGATTATAATTATCCATCCATCCATTTCCTACCGCTTTTTCCCTTTGGGGTCGCGGGGGGGTGCTGGTGCCTATCTCAGCTACAATCATTGATTTGCAAAAAATATTTTTGGCATAAATTAGGTGAAGTTGCATAATTTCCAACGGCACACCAGACGATATCTCACGGCACACACGGTGGTTGAAAAACACTGCCCTATGCTTCAATACCTTTTCTTATGGGCACTCACCTTTTGTTTATTTTTGGTTTAAGCATTTGACACACATTTACCTGCATGCTGCCTCCCGCTGTTTCCGACATCTACAAAGCCATTAGCTACCGGCTGCCACCTACTGATATGGAAGAGTATTACACGGTTACTCTGCCCAGTTCTAGACAGCATTGACACACAACAACAACACATAATTTGCAGACTATAATTGCTGGTTTGCAAACAATATTTTTAACCCAAACAGGTGTGTGACGGGTTTCCAGCCGTCCTCGTGTGTGGTGCGGTGCCGATCAATGCAAGATGCATGATAGCAGGTTTGACTCTGATTTATTATTTCAATAACCATGTCTTGACAGCCGGTTGCGCCAATTTCTAGCTCGCCGGCTCTTTCTGCTCGTCGCGGCGCACCTTTCGGTGGGTCATCTCGCTCTGGGTGGATCCCGTCGCTCTCGTGGTCGCTGTTGTCCGTTGTTCCTTCTCCTACTTTTGCCACGATTGCTCCTCCCTCTCCCCTTTTATGCTGCAGCAGAAGATGCAGGGATTGAGCACAAGTGTGTGGTGTACGCACCTGACTCTGATGGCTGTAGTGTCGCTCCAGCCGTGCCCCGCCTCTCCGCTCTGCTGCATTTTGGCCAGGACCATCGTTTGCCCTGGCTCGATGTCGGCTCCCCCTCTCCACAAGGTGAAATTAGATCATCTCCCACGGCACACCAGACTGTATCTCACGGCACACTGGTCTACTCCATTTTTTTCAACTGTAGCAGGAAATGTCTTCATGTGGAACTCGATGGTCACGTGACTCCAGACCCCAGACTGACTGGCTCCTCCCTCAGGACTCACCTGCTCAGACTCCACTTTTCTCGCGAGTGAAGCGTCCCATTGTGTCAAAGCAACCGTAAACCAAACCGTTTCCCCGCGCGGACTGACTGCGTTCATGTTTGCGTTCCTCTCCTCCGTGGAGGTCTTTCTCCCAGGCCTGTAATTTGTGTGGTCCGACTCCACGGAGAGATGTCTAATGAGCGCTTAATGGGGCATTGGTGAAAGCATCAATTAAGTTAATTGTAGATCATTGTGTTCATTTTAGTCATTTAGAAAAACCTCAGCTTTCCCAAATGTTGTGACTCGTGTGGGGAGATGACGGAAGAGCGCGAGTAAAGACCGAGCGGCGGTTAGCCTCAAGTGGAGCCCTGGGCGCTGAGACAACCTTCATGTGATTTACTGCCAGCAGCAACGAGGGCCTGGAGCTGATGATTGTTTCTGAGGGGCCCGGTTGTACTTCTTGTTTTCATCCCTGCCTCACATAATATGTAGATGATTACATTTTGGAGGTTCCACGTGGTGACAGCAGCTACTTGTCCCCTCCTGAGTATTGTTTGTTGTTGGTTTGCGGGGGCGACAGTGGTAAAGTTTTTCTACGAGGACTTGGCTGTTAGGACCGGGATGCAAGGAAATAGGAGCTATGGAGAAGTTGCTGAAAAGATGTGGCCCTGCTTCTTGAACTGTGTCGTCTTGCTCTTGGGCAGTCCTTCAGTACGGAGACTAGAAGAAGGCCTTGAATGCGTATCGCAGGGGTAGGGAACCTATGGCTCTAGAGCCAGATGTGGCTCTTTTGATGACTGCATCTGGCTCTCAGATAAATCTTAGCTGGCATTGCTTAACACGATAAGTCAGTGTTTTTCAACCTTTTCTGAGCCAAAACACTTTTTTTTTCATTGAAAAAATTCTGAGGCGCACCACCAGCAGAAAACATTAAAAAAATAAAACTTAGTAGCCGATATTGACCCCAAAAATTTTTTTTCTCGCAATACGTAGCTCTTGTCTCTATGTAGGTGTACTGTCAAGCCGTAACTTGAGTTTTTTCGGTGTTTTCCTGTGTGACTTGCGCTCCTATTTTGGTGGCTTTTCTTCTTTTGTTGGTATTCTCCTGTAGCAGTTTCATGTCCTCCTTGAATGCTGTTCATCGCACCTGCTTTGTTTTTACAATCAAGACTATTTAAGTTGTGCGGACGCACTCCTTCTTTGTGTGGACATTGTTGATTGTCATGCCATGTACGGATGTACTTTGTGGACGCCGTCTGCTGTCGTCCAGCATTCTGTTCTTGTTTACTTTGCAGCCAGTTTAGTTTTAGTTTTCTTTAGCTTCAATGCCTTTTCTTAGCGGCACTTGCCTTTTGTTTATTTTTAGCTTAAGTGTTGGATACCTTTTTACCTACATGCTGCCTCCTGCATATTGTGATCACGACATACCATGTTCCCGACATCTACAAAAGCAATTACGTACCTGCTGCCACCTACTGATATGGAAGAGTAATACACGCTTACTCTCCCGAGCTCTAGACAGCACAGACACTCAATAACAGCACATTTTTGAATTATAGTTACAGGTTTGCAAAAAATATTATCAACCCAATTAGGTGAAATTACATAATCTCTCCCACGACACACCAGACTGTATCTCACGGCTCACTATAGTGTGCCGTGGCACAGTGGTTGAAAAACACAGCGATAAGTGATGAATAATTCCGCTGGTAATCACAGTGTTAAAAATAACGTTCAAAATGCAAAACATTCTCATGCATTTTAATCCATCCATCCGTTTTCTACCGTTCCTGTTCAAGAAGTCGCATTAATGGTAAGAAATATTTTATTCATTAGCTTCAGAATAACAATGTTATTGAAAAGAAGAAGATACTTATTATAGTCTTAAAATGTTGGTCTTACTTAAAAATGCACACATTTATTTGTATTCAGTGTTAAAACTTATTATATGGCTCTCTTGGAAATATATTTTATAATATTTTGCTTTCATGGCTCTCTCAGCCAAAAAGGTTCCCGACCCCTGGTGTATCGGGTTATACTTGTCAAGCGCTTTTCTACCTTCAGGGTATTCAAAGCACTTTGACACTTATTCCGCATTCACGGGTGAATGGGTGAATGTGTGTCTTGCTCAAGGATGGGACAGATGTGGCTAGGGTAGTAGAAGCTGGGGATCGAACCAGGAACCCTCAGGTTGTTGGCACGGCCACTCTTCCAACTACGCCACGCCATTCTTGTTCTCATACTAACTATGTTAGTTATTTTATTTATTTCTAACAATCTTTTAGTCGCTGCCCCTTTAAATTTCCCTCTCGTAGGCTCCAACCACTGGCGTGGCTCAGATGGTAGAGCCGCCGCGCCAGCAACTTAAGATTTTATTTTTTATTTTTTTATTATTATTTTGTAAAATCTGTCCTTTATAATCCATTTTCTACCGCTTGTTACTCTCGTGGGTTTCCTAGCTGCTCAGGCTAATCATCCATCCATCCATCCATTTTTTACCGCTTGTCCCTTTCACGGTCGCTGGAGCCTATCTTATTATATTTATTATTATTATATTATATATATATATATATATATATATATATATATATATATATATATATATATATATATATTAATACATACATTTTTGAACCCAATGAGGCCCCCGAGTCAAAAATATATGGGCAACACCGTGGGTGGGGGTTGGGGGCATGTGCCTCACAATACGAAGGTCCTGAGTAGTCCTGGGTTCAATTCCGGGCTCGGGATCTTTCTGAGTGGAGTTTGCATGTTCTCCCGGTGACTGCGTGGGTTCCCTCCGGGTATTCCAGCTTCCTCCCACCGCCAAATATATATATATATATATATATATATATATATATATATATATATGAAGTCCCGAGTCAAAAAGTTTGGGGAGCCCTGGTCTATATATAAATCTAATCCATTCATTATTTCTCCCAATTGTTTGGAGGTGTCAATTATATGATTATATTTGGAAGGGTCCCTCAAATTGCTAACAACATTTCATAGTTCTGGACCTAAAAATGATGCCTACAGATAAAATTATCCCCATTTTCAAACTCCAAAATGTGTGCGGACCTGCGTCAGGCTGCTGATGTTACATACAGAAGACTGGAAGCAAATTGATATTGAGATAAGATACAAAAAGCCAAATACTATGTTCTAAACAGCGTGTGCAAACTATAAAATTACACTAAAAGTGCACTATTAGTGGGCGAGTTGTGTGTGATCATTAAGACTGCGTGTACAATTGATAACAAGTGCAAAAGTGGTTTAAATTAGGTTTGTGCATGTAGGACCCGCAGTATGCGCCCATGGAAACACTCATTTCCCTCCGCATTCATGGTATTGTGCCCTCCAATTTGTGGTGTTTTGCAATGCTAAACAAGCAGCACACACAAACAATATGTAACACATTTTCTGCAATATAGAATCACAATCTATTGACAACAAGAACTATTTGTGTGCTCTGCCTGGAGGCGGTGGACCATCACAACACTGCTGCGCATTCATGTGTCTTAAATGAGCTAAATAATAATTGCAAGAAGTTTTTCATACAATAGATATATTTTATGTAAATATATTTCCTAATAAAGAAACACCATTAAAAAACAAAGCTAGCAAAAACCAAACTGCGTCAGTTCGAGTCATTTTAATCAGCCAGTCATCCAGCAGACATTACAATTATAAAACCATATTGGTGGAGAGACAATATGTCAATTACGTTTTATGTCTGACAAAGGATTTTCTGTCACATCCATCCATCCATCCATCATCTTCCGCTTATCCGAGGTCGGGTCGCGGGGGCAACAGCCTAAGTAGGGAAACCCAGACTTCCCTCTCCCCAGCCACTTCGTCTAGCTCTTCCCGGGGGATCCCGAGGCGTTCCCAGGCCAGCCGGGAGACATAGTCTTCCCAACGTGTCCTGGGTCTTCCCCGTGGCCTCCTACCGGTCGGACGTGCCCTAAACACCTCCCTAGGGAGGCGTTCGGGTGGCATCCTGACCAGATGCCCGAACCACCTCATCTGGCTCCTCTCGATGTGAAGGAGCAGCGGCTTTACTTTGAGTTCCTCCCGGATGACAGAGCTTCTCACCCTATCTCTAAGGGAGAGTCCCGCCACACGGCGGAGGAAACTCATTTCGGCCGCTCGTACCCGTGATCTTATCCTTTCGGTCATGACCCAAAGCTCATGACCATAGGTGAGGATGGGAACGTAGATCGACCGGTAAATTGAGAGCTTTGCCTTCCGGCTCAGCTCCTTCTTCACCACAACGGATCGGTACAACGTCCGCATTACTGAAGACGCCGCACCGATCCGCCTGTCGATCTCACGATCCACTCTTCCCCCACTCGTGAACAAGACTCCTAGGTACTTGAACTCCTCCACTTGGGGCAGGGTCTCCTCCCCAACCCGGAGATGGCATTCCACCCTTTTCCGGGCGAGAACCATGGACTCGGACTTGGAGGTGCTGATTCTGTCACAGCTGTGTGCGTAACTGTGCCTGTTTGCACATAGATTTTAGATATGCGAAAACACCTAAAATAGCGCCCGCAGAACAGTTTTAGTCTTAATGAATCAATCAATCAATCAATGTTTACTTATATAGCCCTAAATCACTAGTGTCTCAAAGGGCTGCACAAACCACTACGACATCCTCGGTAGGCCCACATAAGGGCAAAGAAAACTCACACCCAGTGGGACATCGGTGACAATAATGACCCAGTGGGACGTCGGTGACAATGATGACTATGAGAACCTTGGAGAGGAGGAAAGCAATGGATGTCGAGCGGGTCTAACATGATACTGTGAAAGTTCAATCCACAATGGATCCAACACAGTCGCGAGAGTCCAGTCCAAAGCGGATCCAACACAGCAGCGAGAGTCCCGTTCATAGCGGAGCCAGCAGGAAACCATCCCAAGCGGATGCGGATCAGCAGCGCAGAGATGTCCCCAGCCGATACACAGGCAAGCAGTACATGGCCACCGGATCGGACCGGACCCCCTCCACAAGGGAGAGTGGGACATAGAAGAAAAAGAAAAGAAACGGCAGATCAACTGGTCTAAAAAGGGAGTCTATTTAAAGGCTAGAGTATACAAATGAGTTTTAAGGTAAGACTTAAATGCTTCTACTGAGGTAGCATCTCGAACTGTTACCGGGAGGGCATTCCAGAGTACTGGAGCCCGAACGGAAAACGCTCTATAGCCCGCAGACTTTTTTTGGGCTTTGGGAATCACTAACATGGCTGAATGATTACTGTATATTTGCATTTTCTCCTCCCATTATTGAGGGTGTTCTGATAATCAGCATATAGTGAGTAAATAAATAAGTAAGTAGGTAAGTAGGTCAATTTTATTTATAAAGCCCTTTTCACAGATAAAATTAGAAAGCTCTGTAGTAAAACCACAGTTCTATTTAAAAATAACAGGGGCAAAAAATACAAAGTAGATTAATAATTATACTTAAAAGGTGCATTAACTAAAAGCTTTACTAAAAAGAGAAGTTTTTAAATGTTTTTTAAAAGTTTCAACACTGTCAACATCACAGAGGGACTGGCGCAAATTGTTCCAGAGTCTGGGAGCTATAGCCTGGAATGCCAGGTCTCCACAGGTTTTAAAACAAGTTTTTGGGCTCTTTAAAAGACCCTGGCCTAAAGACCAGAGGCTGCGCCCTGAGGAGTAGGGCCATGGCAAATCAGTGATGTACTGAGGGGCCCCACCATGCAACGCACGGAATGTCAGGACTAAAATCTTAAACTCAATGCGGAATTTAACTAGAAGCCAATGAAGACTGGCTACAACGGGGGTGATTTGGGCTGTTCTGGGTGCACCGGTCAAAAGTCTGACCGCATTTTGTTCAGTCTGAAATCTCTTTAGCGTTGACTTGTTGAAAAGAGTGAAAAAAGAATTGCAATAGTCAACGCTTGACGAAATGAACGTGTGAATGATCAATTCGAGATCCAATTTTGCCAACAAATTTCTCACTTTAGAAATATTTCTGAGATGATAAAAATATTTTTGGTCTGTTGACGACAGTGACATGGACTGATGGTACACAACCCCAAGGTTTCTGAGGCTGCTTTTAACAGATGCACCCAGAGCACCAAGGGAGTTCTTGATCAGGGGGATCGTTTCATCGGGAGCAGTTATCGGACTTTCCGTTTTGTTTGAATTTATCTTGAGGAAATTTGAGGACAACCAGTTTTTAATAGAGGATAAACAATGCAAGAACTCAGATAAAATGTGAAACTCTGAATCATTAAAGGAGCATAACAGTTAAATATCATCTGCATTGAAATGATAACATTTTTTTAAAACAACTGATAAACCTTCCAAGCGACCTCAGTGTTAATTTTGACAGCAAAATTTGATTAAGTTTTAGTCATAGTCTTTTGACTAAAATGTAATTTAGTTTTAGTCCTAATTTAGTTATTTAAATTGTTTTAGTTTTAGTTGACGAAATATCATAAAATTATAGTCGACGAAAACTACAGTAGATTTAGTCGACTAAAGGGTAATATGTAAACTTTCCCTTCAATTTCTGAAAGTCAAAGCAAAACAGCGGAAAAATCACCGATACAAGTCGTATTTTGATGAAAATCATGTCTCAAATTTAGTATTTCACGAGTAAGCCGTTGAATAAACGGGATAACGTCCAGTGAGTTGTATGTTGTGGAAAATGCTTACCTGTGTGTGGATTTCGGGGTGATTCGACTGTAAATGTCCAAGTTTGTTGCGTTTTTCTCCGTAATTCTCGCGCTGTATTTCTTACACCGCGTCTTGTTATCTTTGACGTCAAATAGAAAATTTCCCCATATGTCCTCTCTCCTCTTCCTCCCCGGCGTTGACATGTTGTCTTTTGCAGCGCATTCCCGGGTCAGTCTCAAACGCAAACTACGTTTACGTAACTTCCTTACCATGTCGCTCTGAATGGTTCTCTTCCCAACTTCTCCCGCCTCTTCCTAACGAAATGAGTTCTGATTGGATCTCGTCCCTGGCAAACATTTTCGTCTCGTTTTTATTCGTTGGCGAATATGTCAATACAGTACGCTCGTCATCGTCTTAGTGCACGTAAATTATTTTTTATTTAGTTATTGTCTCGTTTTAGTCAATAAAAAAAAGTTGTTGACAATAACAGTGACGAAACAAAATTAACACTGGATACAACAAAAATTAAAGCTGCAAGCAGCGATGGACGGGACCGACTTTTGCTGGTGTTTCCTGCCTCTACCCATTCAACATATCTTTACCTTCACGTTACCTACCTTCCCTGCATCCTGGGGTCACACAGGTGCTTCTTTCTGTCACCCATAATGTTTGCAAAAAGGTGACGGGTTTTTACAAAACTTTTGTTTTGAAGGGGTTAATTGCCAACTTCCTGTTGATTTTTGCTGAAGGATGTCGATTATGGCTTCACGGTGGCAGAGGGGTTATTGCGTCTGCCTCACAATACGAAGGTCCTGCAGTCCTGGGTTCAAATCCAGGCTCGGGATCTTTCTGTGTGGAGTTTGCATGTTCTCCCCGTGACTGCGTGGGTTCCCTCCGGGTACTCCGGCTTCCTCCCACCTCCAAAGACATGCACCTGGGGATAGGTTGATTGCCAACACTAAATTGGCCCTAGTGTGTGAATGTAAGTGTGAATGTTGTCTGTCTATCTGTGTTGGCCCTGCGATGAGGTGGCGACTTGTCCAGGGTGTACCCCGCCTTCTGCCCAATTGTAGCTGAGATAGGCGCCAGCGCCCCCCGCGACCCCAAAAAGGGAATAAGCGGTAGGAAATGGATGGATGGATGGATGTCGATTATTAAAATGTAGGTCTAAGTGAGACCTACATAGAGGTTTTTGTTTCATGTCTCTCCCACATTCCTACTGGAAGTTACAAGTGTTTTGTCTGAGTTTTCTTCCTAGGAGCAGTTTTGTCTGTGTTTTATTCCTAGGGAGCGCTAGAACGCAATTTAGAGTTTTGGGGTTTGTTTTTGTTTTTTTATTAGATTGCAATTTTCGCCAGTCCTGATGTGTGTGTCCAGTTTGAGTTTTGAAGCATTTTTAAGGGGGTCAAATTACAGCTCAAAGAGGAAAAAATGATGGAAAAGTTTGTTTTGAAGGGGTTTTTGTGAAGTGAATTATATTTATATAGCACTTTTTCTCAAGTGACTCAAAGCGCTTTACATAGTGACACCCAACATCTAAGTTACATTTAAACAAGTGTGGGTGGCACTGGAAGCAGGTGGGTAAAGTGTCTTTCCCAAGGACACAACGGCAGTGACAAGGATGGCACAAGCGGGAATCGAACCTGCAACCCTCAAGTTGCTGGCACGGCCACTCTACTAACCGAGCTATACCAACTTCCTGTTGATTTTTGCTGGAGAAATTGAGTGTATGAAATCTAGGTCTAACTTAGACCTACATAGAGGTTTTTGTTTCATTTCTGTACGACGTCCTAATGGAAGTTTCAAGCAGTTTTGTCAGGGTTTTTTCCTAGGGGGCGCTAGTGCGCAATTTTGATTTTTTTGGGTTGGGTTTTTTTATGAGATGGCAAGGTTTGCCATACCGATGTGTGTGTAAAATTTGGTGAGTTTTGAAGCATGTTAAAGGCCTACTGAAATAAGATTTTCGTATTTAAACTGGGATAGCAGGTCCATTCTATGTGTCATGCTTCATCATTTCACGATATTGCCATATTTTTGCTGAAAGGATTTAGTAGAGAACATCCACGATAAAGTTTGCAACTTTTGGACGCTAGAAAAAAGCCTTGCCTGTACCGGAAGTAGCAGACGATGATGTCATCGGTGTGAGGGCTCCTCACATTGTTTATAATGTGAGCCTCCAGCATCAAGAGCTAAACGGACCGAGGAAGCGACAATTTCCCCATTAATTTGTGCGAGGATGAAAGATTCGTGGATGAGGATATTGATAGTGAAGGACTATAATAAATAAATAAATAAATAAATAAAATAAAGTTAAAAAAAAAAGGAGATTGCATTGGGAACGATTCAAATGTTTTTAGACACATTTACTTGGATAATTCTGGGAAATCCCTTATCTTTCTATTGTGTTGCTAATGTTTTAGTGAGTTAAATAGTACCTGATAGTCGGAGGGGTGTGTCCACGGGGGTGTAGACGCCAGTCTCACAGGGAAGTTAGGCAACTGCATGGACGACGGACCTTATAAAATTCGAGGTTCAGACGCATGTTCGTCAAACTAATAATAATAATAACTGCTATAGCAGCCGCAACATTAACACAGCCACAACGACAACTCTTGCTGACCTACTGCCCTCGGTAATGGCACCATTCCCAAAGTATGTGGGCTCTATTGATAACCTCACTAACAACTTTAACGACGCCCTGCGCGAAACCATTGATAACATAGCACCGCTAAAGTTAAAAAAGGCTCCAAAAAAGCGCACCCCGTGGTTTACAGAAGAAACTAGAGCTCAGAAATTATTATGCAGAAAGCTGGAACGCAAATGGCGCACGACTAAACTTGAGGTGCACCATCAAGCATGGAGTGATGGTTTAATAACTTATAAACGCATGCTTACCTTAGCTAAAGCTAATTATTACTCAAATCTCATCCACCGTAATAAAAACGATCCTAAATTTTTGTTTAGTACGGTAGCATCGCTAACCCAACAAGGGACTCCTTCCAGTAGCTTAACCCACTCAGCTGATGACTTTATGCAATTCTTTAGTAAGAAAATTGAAGTCATTAGAAAGGAGATTAAAGACAATGCGTCCCAGCTACAACGGGGTTCTATTAACACAGATACGATTGTATATACGGCGGATACTGCCCTCCAAAATAGTTTCTCTCGTTTTGAGGAAATAACATTAGAGGAATTGTTACAACGTGTAAATGGAATAAAACAGACAACATGTTTACTTGACCCTCTTCCTGGGAAACTGATCAAGGAACTCTTTGTGTTATTAGGTCCATCAGTGCTAAATATTATAAACTTATCACTCTCCTCGGGCACTGTTCCCCTAGCATTCAAAAAAGCGGTTATTCATCCTCTTCTTAAAAGACCTAACCTCGATTCTGACCTCATGGTAAATTACCGACCGGTGTCTCACCTTCCCTTTATTTCAAAAATCCTTGAAAAAATTGTTGCGGAGCAGTTAAATGAACACTTAGCGTCTAACAATCTATGTGAAACCTTTCAATCCGGTTTCAGGGCAAATCACTCGACGGAGACAGCCCTCGCAAAAATGACTAATGATCTATTGCTAACGATGGATTCTGATGCGTCATCTATGTTGCTGCTCCTCGATCTTAGCGCTGCTTTCGATACCGTCGATCATAATATTTTATTAGAACGTATCAAAACACGAATTGGTATGTCAGACTTAGCCCTGTCTTGGTTTAACTCTTATCTTACTGATAGGATGCAGTGTGTCTCCCATAACAATGTGACCTCGGACTACGTTAAGGTAACGTGTGGAGTTCCCCAGGGTTCGGTCCTTGGCCCTGCACTCTTCAGCATCTACATGCTGCCGCTAGGTGACATCATACGCAAATACGGTGTTAGCTTTCACTGTTATGCTGATGACACCCAACTCTACATGCCCCTAAAGCTGACCAACACGCCGGATTGTAGTCAGCTGGAGGCGTGTCTTAATGAAATTAAACAATGGATGTCCACTAACTTTTTGCAACTCAACGCCAAAAAAACGGAAATGCTGATTATCGGTCCTGCTAGACACCGAACTCTATTTAATAATACAACTCTAACATTTGACAACCAAACAATTAAACAAGGCGACACGGTAAAGAATCTGGGTATTATCTTTGACCCAACTCTCTCCTTTGAGGCACACATTAAAAGCGTTACTAAAACGGCCTTCTTTCATCTCCGTAACATTGCTAAAATTCGCTCCATTCTGTCCACTAAAGACGCTGAGATCATTATCCATGCGTTTGTTACGTCTCGCCTCGACTACTGTAACGTATTATTTTCGGGTCTCCCCATGTCTAGCATTAAAAGATTACAGTTGGTACAAAATGCGGCTGCTAGACTTTTGACAAGAACAAGAAAGTTTGATCACATTACGCCTGTACTGGCTCACCTGCACTGGCTTCCTGTGCACTTAAGATGTGACTTTAAGGTTTTACTACTTACGTATAAAATACTACACGGTCTAGCTCCATCCTATCTTGCCGATTGTATTGTACCATATGTCCCGGCAAGAAATCTGCGTTCAAAGGATTCCGGCTTATTAGTGATTCCCAAAGCCCAAAAAAAGTCTGCGGGCTATAGAGCGTTTTCCGTTCGGGCTCCAGTACTCTGGAATGCCCTCCCGGTAACAGTTCGCGATGCCACCTCAGTAGAAGCATTTAAGTCTCACCTTAAAACTCATTTGTATACTCTAGCCTTTAAATAGACTCCCTTTTTAGACCAGTTGATCTGCCGTTTCTTTTCTTTTTCTTCTATGTCCCACTCTCCCGTGTGGAGGGGGTCCGGTCCGATCCGGTGGCCATGTACTGCTTGCCTGTGTATCGGCTGGGGACATCTCTGCGCTGCTGGTCCGCCTACGCTTGGGATGGTTTCCTGCTGGCTCCGCTGTGAACGGGACTCTCGCTGCTGTGTCTTGGATCCTCTTTGGACTGGACTCTCGCGACTGTGTTGGATCCATTATGGATTGAACTTTCACAGTATCATGTTAGATCCGCTCGACATCCATTGCTTTCCTCCTCTCTAAGGTTCTCATAGTCATCATTGTCACCGACGTCCCACTGGGTCATTATTGTCACCAATGTCCCACTGGGTGTGAGTTTTCCTTGCCCTTATGTGGGCCTACCGAGGATGTCGTGGTGGTTTGTGCAGCCCTTTGAGACACTAGTGATTTAGGGCTATATAAGTAAACATTGATTGATTGATTGATCTTTCTACTTTGACTTCTCCATTATTAATTGAACAAATTGCAAAAGATTCAGCAACACAGATGTCCAAAATACTGTGTAATTATGCGATGAAAAGAGACGACTTTTAGCCGCAAGTGGTGCTGGGCTAATATGTCCTCTCCAACCAATAACGTCACAAACACGCGTCATCATTCCGCGACGTTTTCAACAGGAAACTCCGCGGGAAATTTAAAATTGTAATTTAGTAAACTAAAAAGGCCGTATTGGCATGTGTTGCAATGTTAATATTTCATCATTGATATATAAACTATCAGACTGCGTGGTCGGTAGTAGTGGGTTTCAGTAGGCCTTTAAGGGGGTCAAATTACAGTTCGAAGGTGTGGAATAATAATAATAATAATAATAATAACAATAATAATAAAACCTTGGAAATACAATAGGGTCCTCTGTCCCAAAGGGACATTCGGTCCCTAGTAAAAGAGGCCCCCGAACAGAACCCTGGGCCACACCACATAACAGGTTGGACATTACATCATTAAAAGTTATTCCATTTATATAGAAAGTAAACCATTGGAGAACTGCACCAGAAAACCCCATCTCAGATTTGAGGCGATCTGTCAGTATACTGTGATCCTCAGTATCAAAGGCAGATGTCAAATGGAGTAAAACCAAAACTGTGTAGCGACCAGAGTCAGCGGCCATCATCACGTCACTGGAAACTTCCAAAAGTGCAGTTTCGGTGGCGTGAAATTACCTAAAGCCAGATTGGTATTTATCGTAAAAATCATGCTGTTCCAAAAATGAGGTTAGCTACTTAGCTACCACTTTTTCAAAGATTTTTTGACATGAAGGGAAGTTTTGATATGGGCTGGTAATTTATAGGCTCCAAGGGATCAAGATTAGTTTTTTAAAGGACGGGATTCACCACAGCATGTTTAAAAAAGCTGGGGATCCAGCCAGACCGAAGTGAAAGGTTTATCAATTTTACCACCAAAGGACCAACAGGATCAAAAACATTTAAGAACAGTGGAGTAGGAACAATGTCCACAGGCCTCGATGTGGGTTTCATTTGGCACACTAAAACCTGAACATCCTTTAGACCAGGGGTAGGGAACCTATGGCTCGCGAACCAGTTGTGGCTCTTTTGATGACTGCATCTGGCTCTCAGATAATTCTGAGCTGACATTGCTTAACACGATAAATAATGAATAATTCCACTTGTAATCACAGTGTTAAAAATAACGTTTAAAATACAAAAAATTCTCATGCTTTTTTATGTTCAAGAAGTTGCGTTAATGGTAAAAAGTAATTATTATTGGTTAGTGTGGGGCTTGTCCTCCTGGGGGTTCATCAGACCACCGAGCACCGACATGAGAGCCTGTTTTAGGGTTACAATATTGTTTTATTTTTCAATAAGTCTCTCAGTTGCTTTCCAGCAATTGTTTTTTTTCTCTTTCGTCCTCACTCACGCTCTGGCTCCAGCCCCAACCCCTTCTCTCCTCCTGGCTGCTGCTTATAACAGCAGAGCGACAGGTGATTAGATAACAAGGCCCAGGTGGGCCATCTACGCACCTGTCGCTGATTTCGAGGCCGGTCCTGGCAACACCCTGCTTCGCCGCAGGCCCGCAGGCCACGCCCTCTCCACAGTTAGCTTCAGAATAACAATGTAATTACAAAGAATAAGAGACCTATTATACTCTATAAATGTTGGTCTTACTTAAAAATTCACATTTTTAGTTGTGTTCAGTGTTACCAAAAATATTGAATGGCTCTTACGGAAATACATTTTAAAATACTTGGCTTCTTGGCTCTCTCAGCCAAAAATGTTGAGACTGACAGGAGTAAAGGAAGACCATGGTGAGCACACAGGGGCTGGAGTAGCATATATTCAGCATATTCATGACAACAGACACGCTCAATCGGTTGTTTTCGCTACTTTTCTCGATTAAGCGACGCAATCCTCTGCCAGTGACCTTAGCGGATCAGCTTTGCATGTGCTATCCAGTTTGCACGCGTTTTAGCACACGCAAAACCTTTACTCGATCAGGCCCTAAGTACTTTGCCCACACTACACTGCGAAAACTGAAATCTATGCAAGATTAAATATCTCAAATATGGGTGATATTTGCTTTCCATTCTTCACGACATCAAACTATTGCACGATCACAGGATTTGTTTTTACGGTTGTCAAAATTAAAAACTTTATTTCAACCCAAACTGAGATTTTTATCCTTAATAAAGGTCATGGTTGATTATCTTAAAATAAATGAATGCCAAATCGCTTTATCATAATACTATTGTTACTAGAGATGTCCTATAATGGCTTTTCGGCCGATATTCCGATATTGTCCAATTCTTAATTACCGATTCCGATATCAACAAATAACGATATATACTGTAGTGCAGGGGTGTCAAACTCAAATACATCCATCCATCCATTTTCTACCGCTTATTCCCTTTTGGGGTCGCTAGCGCCTATCTCAGCTACAATCGGGCGGAAGGCGGGGTACACCCTGGACAAGTCGCCGCCTCATCACATGGCCAACACAGATAGACAGACAACATTCACACTCACATTCACACACTAGGGGCAATTATTGTTGCCAATCAACCTATCCCCAGGTGCATGTCTTTGGAAGTGGGAGGAAGCCGGAGTACCCGGAGGGAACCCACGCATTCACGGGGAGAACATGCAAACTCCACACAGAAAGATCCCGAGCCTGGATTTGAACCCAGGACTGCAGGACCTTCGTATTGTGAGGCATACGCACTAACCCCTCTGCCACCGTGAAGCCAACTCAAATACAGAGTGGGCCAAAATTTTAAACTGATCAAAGCCGCGGGCCAAGGTTGAACAAATTAACCTTTTAATAGGGACCCAAACAAGTTTTGCATTGAATATTGAACAAGCAAGGCTTATATAACTTTATAGTGACATGCAAAATAGAGTTTCAAATAAACATAATAATAATAATAATAATAATAATTAAAATATCAATGTCATATCAAATTATATATTGTAGCATCCCAGAAGTGTTAGTGCTGCAAGGGGTTCTGAGTATTTGTTCAGTGGTGTTTATGTCGTGTTACGGTGCGGATGTTCTCCCGAAATGTGTTTGTCATTCTTGTTTGGTGTGGCTTCACAGTGTGGCGCATATTTGTAACAGCGTTAAAATTGTTTATTCAGCCACCCTGAGTGTGACCTGATCAAGCATGCCTTGCATTAACTTACGTGTGTGTAAAATCAGCTTATATTGTGTGACTAGGACGGCACAATGTTTGTATGTAGGAAAAGCGGACGTGATGCAAGGTTGGAGAGAAGGCTAAAGGAAGTGCCATTAAAAGAATATTGTTGTCCGGGTGGAAATCGGGAGAAATTTGGGAGAAAGGTCCCTCCGGGAGATTTTCAGGAGGGGCATTGAACTTCGGGAGTCTCGGGAGGGTTGGCAAGTATGAGGATTAGCGGTGTCAGAGCGCCATCCCCGCTGTATAATACCGGCAGGCCAACTCTAATGTTTAATTTAATATTGCCTCAAGGGCTCAAGGGTTTGACACCCATGCTGTAGTGGAATTAACAGATTATTATGCCTAATTTTGTTGTGATGCCCCGCTGGATGCATTAAACAAAGTAACAAGGTTTTCCAATACAAATCAACTCCAGTTATGGAAAAAAAGGCCAACATGGCACTGCCATATTCATTATTGAAGTCACAAAGTGCATTATTTTTTTTAAACATGCCTCAAAACAGCAGCTTGAAATTTGGGACATGCTCTCCCTGAGAGAGCATGAGGAGGTTGAGGTGGGCGGGGTTGAGCTGGATGTGTATTGTAGCATCCTGGAAGAGTTAGTGCTGCAAGGAGTTCTGGGTATTTCTTCTGTTGTGTTTATGTTGTGTTACGGTGCGGATGTTCTCCCGAAATGTGTTTGTAAAGTAAATTATATTTATATAGTGCTTTTTTCTCTAGTGGCTCAAAGCGCTTTACATAGTGAAACCCAATATCAAATTTTTACATTTAAACCAGTGTGGGTGGCACTGAGAGCAGGTGGGTAAAGTGTCTTGCCCAAGGACACAACGGCAGTGACTAGGATGGCTGAAGCGGGGATCGAACCTGCAACCCTCAAGTTGCTGGCACGGCCGCTCTACCAAACGAGTTATACCGCTGTCATTCTTGTTTGGTGTGGGTTCACAGTGTGGCGCATATTTGTAACTTTGTTAAAATTGTTTATACGGCCACCCTCAGTGTGACCTGTATGGCTGTTGACCAAGTATCCCTGGCATTCACTTGTGTGTGTGAAAAGCCGTAGAAATTTTGTGAGTGGGCTGGCACGCAAAGGCAGAACCTTAAAGGTTTTATTGGCGCTCTGTACTTCTCCCTACGTCCGTGTACACGGCGGCGTTTTAAAAAGTCATACATTTTACTTTTTGAAACTGATACCGATAATTTCCGATATTACATTTGACAGTATTTATCGGCCGATAATATCAGCTGTCCGATATTATCGGACATCTTTAATTGTTATCTTGTCAAAAATTTATATTTGTCCGATTCAAGATTGTTTATTGTCATATGCACAGTTAAACAGACAGTTGGAAGTGAAGTGAATTATATTTATATAGCACTTTTTCTCTAGTGACTCAAAGCGCTTTACATAGTGAAACCCTATATCTAAGTTACATTCAAACCAGTGTGGGTGGCACTGGAATCAGGTGGGTAAAGTGTCTTGCCCAAGGACACAACGGCAGTGACTAGGATGGCTGAAGGGGGGATCGAACCTGCAACCCTCAAGTTGCTTGCACGGCCGCTCTACCAACCGAGCTATACCGCTGTCATTCTTGTTTGGTGTGGGTTCACAGTGTGGCGCATATTTGTAACTGTGTTAAAATTGTTTATACGGCCACCCTCAGTGTGACCTGTATGGCTGTTGACCAAGTATCCCTGGCATTCACTTGTGTGTGTATGAAAAGCCGTAGAAATTATGTGAGTGGGCTGGCACCCAAAGGCAGAGCCTTAAAGGTTTTATTGGCGCTCTGTACTTCTCCCTACGTCCGTGTGCACAGCGGCGTTTTAAAAAGTCATACATTTTACTTTTTGAAACTGATACCGATCATTTTGAAACAGATACCGATCATTTCCGATATTACATTTGAAAGCATTTATCGGCCGATAATATCGGCTGTCCGATATTATCGGACATCTTTAATTGTTACCTTGTCAAAAATGTATATTTGTCCGATTCAAGATTCAAGATTGTTTATTGTCTTATGCACAGTTAAACAGACAGTTTGCCGTACAATTAAAATCTTACTTTGCTATCTTATGGTTCCTACCCCTAAAACTTTATATAACGTGATATATTGCACAGCAAAGTACAGTCGATACTATTGTTAATACTACTGTATAACCAGAGGTGGGTAGTAACGCGCTACATTTACTCCGTTACATCTACTTGAGTAACTTTTGGGATAAATTGTACTTCTACGAGTAGTTTTTATGCAACATACTTTTACTTTTACTTGAGTATATTTATAGAGAAGAAACGCTACTTTTACTCCGCTCCATTTATCTACATTAAGCTCGCTACTCGCTACTTTTTTTTAATCGATCTATTAATGTTTGTTTTGGTTAATGACAGAGCTTCAAAGTAGAATCCACGCATGCCTGCGTTTCACCAATCACGTGCAGTCACTGGTGACGTTGGACCAATCAAACAGAGCCAGGCGGTCACATGACCGTGATACGTAAAACCCGATTTAAACATATTGACAAACTTATTGTGGTGTTACCATTTAGTGGTCAATTGTACGGACTATGTACTGTACTGTGCAATATAATAATAAAAGTTTCAATCAATCAATCAAAAGTGTAAAGGAAAAAAGACACTTTTTATTTCAACCGTACTTCCCGTCAAAAGCCTAAAGACTTATCGCACAGTTCCTGTCTTCACAATAAAAGCGCCGCTCCATCGCGCCTGCGTCAACAAAATAAGAGACCCCGAAAGCCAGCGCAAACAAGCTAGCAAGCTACGGAGTTGGCCGCCAATGTATTTCTTGTAAAGTGTATAAAAACGAATATGGAAGCTGGACAAATAAGATGCCAAAAACCAACGACTTTCATGTGGTATTAGACGGAAAAGAGGAATTTTTTTTCTCCTCCATTTGAAAACGTGGACTTCTGATTCCAATCAATGCAAGTCATCAGAATCAGGTAATACACCAACTTATATTGTTCTCTTCATGAGAGATAGGAATCTATGTGTTAAACATGCATGTATATTCATTAAAACACCTTCAACATCTGAACAAAAACGGCAAAATAAATAAATATAAATTATATACTGTATATATAAATGTGTGTATATATATACATGTATATATGATATGTGTGTATATATGATATGTGTGTGTATGTATATGTATATATGAGGTAGATCACCTCGACTTGGTCATTTATTAAGTAATTGATTAACGTTGAAAAACTTATTGGGGTGTTACCATTTAGTGGTCAATTGTACGGAATATGTACTGTACTGTGCAATCTACTAATACAAGTTTTAATCAATCAATCAATCAATCAAATCAATGAATGCCTACTGAGGCTATGGTGCTGTTAAGTTATTGTGGCTCAATGTGCCATTTTTTTTATTTTATTTTAATGTATTATTATTTAATATATATTATTGTTTTAGTTGCTTAAGAGATATTCCTGGCTCTGAATTTGCTCATTGCTATTTTTATGTTTTTGTGCATTATTTGTTGCCGTAATCAGGTTACTCATCAGTTACTCAGTACTTGAGTAGTTTTTTCACAACATACTTTTTACTTTTACTGAAGTAAATATTTGGGTGACTACTCCTTACTTTTACTTGAGTAATACATCTCTAAAGTAACAGTACTCTTACTTGAGTACAATTTCTGGCTACTCTACCCACCTCTGTGTAGAACAGATAATGTGACGTCCCATAGATTTTGTTTTAATTCTGTAATCACACAATTGCTCTATTGTGAACAACTTTGATGGTACATCGTGCTATTCGATAGTGTGAAAAATGGCAATTTGAAGTGATAGACGTTTGATTCGCCGAACCGTGATAGCTTCTTGCTGTTGCATAAAACCCGAGGACTACATTACAGCACAGGCATAATAATTAGAGGGAAAGCTCGAGTGGTCTGCACAAACATGCACCAATATCCACCCTTCATCACGCTCCTCATAAAGCAAGTAAACATGTGGGAGCGGTTAGAGCCAGTTAGATGGCAATTAAATGTGTTTTGGGCTTTTTTTTTTTGATTAGGCAGATTTTCCATCCTGGAGGCAACGGGACTTCATTGTTCAGGTGGCTCTTTAACGACGAAACACCCTCTATAGGAGGACTTCTGGAATTGCAGATGCATGATGAAAGACCAAAGACCCCAAATGAAACATATTTCTTTTTGTTGGTGCGACCAGGTGGCGACTTGTCCAGGGTGTACCCCGCTTTCCATCCAAATGCAGCCCCCCGAAAATGGATGGATGGATATTCCTGTTAACAGTTTTACAAAGTCAACAATCCCTTAAGTCACCTAGAATGTGGATTATATTTTTGCAGGGCGAATAGGCTTTTAATGATACACGACAACACAAGAATTTGGATGGTGATATCATGTAAGACAGGGGTCACCAACGCGGTGCCCGCGGGCACCAGGTAGCCCGTAAGGACCAGATGAGTCGCCCACTGGCCTGTTCTAAAAATAGCTCAAATAGCAGCACTTACCAGTGAGCTGCCTCTATTTTTTTAATTGTATTTATTTATAAGCAAGCTGGTCTCGCATTTTTAATTCTAAGAGAGACAAAACTCAAAAAGAATTTGAAAATCCAATAAAATATTTTAAAAAATTGCTCTTCACTTGTTTGAATAAATTCATTAATTTTTTTACTTTGCTTCTTAAAACTTTCAGAAAGACAATTTTAGAGAAAAAATACAACCTTAAAAATGATTTTAGGATTTTTAAACACATATACCTTTTTACCTTTTGAATTCCTTCCTCTTCTTTCCTGACTATTTAATTTAATGTTCAAGTAAATTTATTCGTTTTATTGTAAAGAATAATAAATACATTTTGATTTAATTCTTCATTTTAGCTTCTGTTTTTTCGACGAAGAATATTTGTGAAACATTTCTTCAAACTTATTATGATTAAAATTCCCCCAAAAAATTCTGGCAAATCTAGAAAATCTTTAGAATAAAATTTAAATCGTATTTCAAAGTCTTTTGAATTTTTAAAAAAAAAAAAAAATTCTGGAAAATCTAGAAGAAATAAGGATTTGTCTTTGTTAGAAATATAGCTTGGTCCAATTTGTTATATATTCTTACAGAATGCAGATCGGATTTTAACCTATTTAAAACGTGTCATCAAAATTCAAAAATCAATCTTAATCAGGAAAAATAACTAATGATGTTCCATAAATAATTTTTTAAATTTTTTCAAAATTATTCGAATTAGCTAGTTTTTCTCTTCTTTTTTAGGGTTGAATTTTGAATTTTAAAGAGTCGAAATTGAAGATAAACTATGTTTCAAAATTCTGTTTTAATTTTTTTCCTGTTTTCTCGTCTTTTAAACCGTTCAATTAAGTGTGTTTTTCATCATTTATTCTCTACAAAAAACCTTGCGTAAAAGGAAAAAAAATGTACGACGGAATGACAGACAGAAATACCCATTTTTTAAATATATATAGATTTATTTATTAAAGGTAAATTGAGCAAATTGGCTATTTCTGGCCATTTATTTAAAATGTATCAAACTGGTAGCCCTTCGCATTAATCAGTACCCAAGAAGTAGCTCTTGGTTTTAAAAAGGTTGGTGACCCCTGATGTAAGATGTCAACTTGTGATGAAAGTTTTCAGCAATGGTGTGTGTTTGCGGAGTTTTTGCAGCATGCTTAAAAATGAATTATTAAATCAGTCAGCATCTCGAGAATAAACTTGCGTTGTGTTTATTTCCTTGGCTTTTTTGCAACACTTTTTGTTACAACACAAAAGAAAAAAGAGAAAAAGAAGAAAAGGAAAGGAAAGAAACAAGAAAATCAGAGAAAGAAAACATAAAAGGAAAATAGAGAGCACAACAACTGCAATGAGGTTGCGACTTGTCCAGGGTGTACCCCGCCTTCCGCCCGATTGTAGCTGAGATAGGCACCAGCGCCCCCCGTGATCCCAAAGGAAATAAGCGGTAGAAAATGGATGGATGGATGGATGGAGAGCAAAACAAATAAAAATATGGTTAGAAGATTAGAAAGAGAAAAAGAATGCTATCTCTGCATCATCAAACTCATCAAACCCTGACAAAGAAAGCAAAAACAAAGAAAAATAGAAAGAAAAAACAATTAAGAAAAGGTAAAAGAAGAAGAAAAAAGGGGAAAAATAGGAAGAAAAAAGGAAAAAAGAAAAGGATCAAGTATAACTAAATAATAATAATGATATACAGCGGTACTTGACAATAGGCAGATTCACTCTATTTGTTGTTAATGTTTAATTCTTTCTTACTTTTACATGCAACAATGTCAAAACGTGGGATGCACATGACAAAATTTGTGATGTGGATAACCGCTGCATTTAATCTTTGTCATCATTCATTGACCTTAAACAGTTTTTTAATCCTAAGAACAATGGTTAGCTTATTTTGACTTGTTTAACTGTCCAATCAAACGCTTGTGTCTATCCATGTCAAGTTTCTATTTGTATCAGAAAATCAAACACTTTTTCTTGCAAAAATGTTAAAAATATTACGGCTGTCAAAGTTAACATGTTAACTAAAAAGTTTTTCAACGATGATCATTTTTTCAAACGCGTGGCTAACGTCCTGACTCCTTTTTGACCCTCGGCCCGTTCTGTAGGGTGAGGCACTTTAAAGGGGAACATTATCACAATTTCAAAAGGGTTGAAAACAATAAAAATCAGTTCGCAGTGGCTTGTTGTATTTTTTGAAGTTTTTTTCAAAATTTTACTGGTCACGGAATATCCCTAAAAAAAAAGCTTTAAAGTGCTTGATTTTCGCTATTTGTGATGCGACTATCCATTTTCCTGTGACGTCATACAGTGCTGCCAATGTAAACAAACAATGGCGAATAGCAAAGCAAGATATAGCGACATTAGCTCGGATTCAGACTCGGATTTCTGCGGCTTAAGCGATTCAACAGATTACGCATGGTTGGAGTATGAAAGTATTGAAGAACAAACTGAAGCTCGAACGAATAGCTATTGACGCTATTCATAGCCATAGCATGGCCGAATAGCTGCGTTAGCCTCGCCGGTAAAATGTGCGGACCAAACGATCAGGACTTTCGTTTCTCGTGACACTGGAGCAACTTAAATCCTTCGATTGGTAAGTGTTTTTTTCGCATTAAATGTGGGTGGAAGGAAATGTAATATAGTTGCAAATGCATCTACAGGTTATCCATACATCTCTGTGCCATGTCTGCTTTAGCAACGCCAGTAAATAGCATGTTAGCATCGATTAGCGTAGCATGTTAGCATCGAATAGCTAGCAGCTAAATCAACACAACTCACGTTTGTGAATTCATTGACTTTATCGTTGCAAATACATCTGCAGGTTATCCATACATCTCTGTGCCATGTCTGCTTTAGCACCGCCGGTAAGTAGCATGTTAGCTTCGATTAGCATAGCATGTTAGCATCGATCAGCTGGCAGTCACGCCGCAACCAAATATGTCTGATTAGCACATAAGTCAACATCAACAAAACTCACCTTTGTGATTTCGTTGACTTTATCGTTGCAAATGCATCTGCAGGTTATCCATACATCTCTGTGCCATGTCTGCTTTAGCATTGCCGGTAAATAGCATGTTAGCATCAATTAGCGTAGCATGTTAGCATCGAATAGCTAGCAGCTAAATCAACACAACTCACCTTTGTGAATTCATTGACTTTATCGTTGCAAATGCATCTGCAGGTTATTCATACATCTCTGTGCCATGTCTGCTTTAGCATCACCGGTAAATAGCATGTTAGCATCGATTAGCGTAGCATGTTAGCATCGAATAGCTAGCAGCTAAATCAACACAACTCACCTTTGTGAATTCATTGACTTTATCGTTGCAAATACATCTGCAGGTTATCCATACATCTCTGTGCCATGTCTGCTTTAGCACCGCCGGTAAATAGCATGTTAGCTTTGATTAGCATAGCATGTTAGCATCGATTAGCTAGCAGTCACGCCGCAACCAAATATGTCCGATTAGCACATAAGTCAACATCAACAAAATTCACCTTTGTGATTTCGTTGACTTTATCGTTGCAAATGCATCTGCAGGTTATCCATACATTTCTGTGCCATGTCTGCTTTAGCATCGCCGGTAAATAACATGTTAGCATCGATTAGCGTAGCATGTTAGCATCGAATAGCTAGCAGCTAAATCAACACAACTCACCTTTGTGAATTCATTGACTTTATCGTTGCAAATACATCTGCAGGTTATCCATACATCTCTGTGCCATGTCTGCTTTAGCACCGCTGGTAAATAGCATGTTAGCTTCGATTAGCATAGCATGTTAGCATCGATTAGCTGGCAGTCACGCCACAATCAAATATGTCTGATTAGCACATAAGTCAACATCAACAAAACTCACCTTTGTGATTTCGTTGACTTTATCATTGCAAATGCATCTGCAGGTTATCCATACATCTCTGTGCCATGTCTGTCATCGCCGGTAAAATGTGGAGACACTCTGGCACATTCAATGGGGGTCTGGCGGCAGACACTTTCGCATTTTCGGGCCAGTGGTGCAACTTGAATCCCTCCCTGTTAGTGTTGTTACACCCTCCGACAACACACCGACGAGGCATGATGTCTCCAAGGTTAAAAAAAATAGTCGAAAAAACGGAAAATAACAGAGCTGAGACCCGGTGTTTGTAATGTGAAAATGAAAATGTCATCGCAAAAAGAGCGATAAACAGAAAGGCTTTTAATTCGCCAAAATGTTAAAAATAAGTCAAATTATTATTATTATTTTTTTTTTTAATTTAATGCTTACAGTATATCTCTATATCAACTTGAGGTTGATATAAAGTAAAACAAACAAGGTTTTATGCCTTTTCTGTCAAAGACAACTTTGTTTTTATAGTAAAACTGAAATATACAGTATTTAGATAGATAGATAGATAGATAGATAGATAGATAGTACTTTATTGATTCCTTTAGGAGAGTTCCTTTATTTAGCAATTAAAGCCCTCAAAAATCAATTATGCAGGACACCATTGATTTTATTTATTTGATATTTTGAGTAATCATAGTGAAAAGTTGAATAAAATCCTACTAAATATATTTGAGATCCGAATGGTTCTCCACTCATAAGTGATGCATTTTTAATAGTTTTTTTTTTTGTTGCTTTTAACACTTAATTTTCAAGATCAACTTCCAACTTCTGTCGATTTTAAGTTTGAACTATTATTTTGTTTGTTTTATGCTCTTTTGTCAAAACTTTGATGTTTTTATATGACAACCACACAACATATACAATATTTTTTCCACATAAAACATTTTAAAGTGATAATTTTAAAGTAATAATTCATTATAACATAGATTTTTCTGTCCTTTTTTTTTTTTTTTTGAGCAAGGGAAAAAAACGAAAATAAAGACCAAAGGGGAAAAAATGCCTGCATGGCAGCTTTGTGTGAACATTGCCACTTTTTCTTATTAGATTTCACCTCATTCCACTTTTTTGAAATGTTTTTTAATCATTTTTACAATACTATTAATTTTGCAATTTTTGCAGAATGTGTGGCGGGCCGGTAAACGATTAGCTGCGGGCCGCAAATGGCCCCCGGGCCGCACTTTGGACACACCTGCCTTAAAGGAACTGCCTTTGCGTGCCGGCCCAGTCACATAATATCTACGGCTTTTTCACACACACAAGTGAATGCAAGGCATACTTGGTCAACAGCCATACAGGTCACACTGAAGGTGGCCGTATGAACAACTTTAACACTGTTACAAATATGCGCCACACTGTGAACCCACACCAAACAAGAATGACAAACATATTTCGGGAGAACATCCGCACCGTAACAAAACATAAACACAACAGAAGAAATACCCAGACCCCCTTGCAGCACTAACTCTTCCAGGACGCTACAATATACACACCCCGCTACCCCCTCTCCAACTCAATCCCGTCCCCAGCCCCAACCCCGCCTACCGCCTCATGCTCTCTTAGGGAGAGCATGTCCCAAATTCCAAGCTGCTGTTTTGAGGTATGTTAAAACAAATAATGCACTTTGTGACTTCAATAATAAATATGGCAGTGCCATGTTGGCATTTTTTTCCATAACTTGACTTGATTTATTTTGGAAAACCTTGTTACATTGTTTAATCCATCCAACGGGGCATCACAAGAAAATTATGCATAATAATGTGTTAATTCCACGACTGTATATATCAGTATCGGTTGATATCGGAATCAGTAATTAAGAGTTGGACAATATCGGATATCGGTAAAAAAGCCATTATCGGACATCTCTAGTATTTGCATTACATTTAAATGCATTACAAACATAAAATGCAGATGTTACTAAGTGTTACTAAATGTAAATGTTACTCAAAGTGCTTTTGTAAGATGGAATAAAAGCTTATCAGAAAAAAAGACTTTAATCAGAGACTTTTTCATACCAATGACACACGTCCGGCTTCACAATAATAGCGCTAAGCTTCACAGCCGGTCTAACCAACAAAAAAAACAAAAAATAGTCTTAGAATACGATCATCTTTGCCAAATATGTTTTGTAATGTTATTCTGTGATATTTCTACCTCAAAAAATGAAAGAAAAAGTGTATTGTAAAAGCGGCGGCGATATGACTACGGAAGATTGTCTTTGAACAAGTCAGCCTTTTATTTATGTTCACAAACAAGACTATCCAACTAAATAGACGGAAGCATGTTACACACACGGCGGCTCCGTCCTCGAACACTTTCTCTTTCTCGTCTCTTTCTTCGCTCACACTGAGACCAGGTTTAATCCTGCAGGCACGCCTGTTACTGCCCTCTGTAGCCCACATCGGGTAATTACAGTTCACTACACAATATTACCATCGCTAGAGTATATTCTTTAATAACCTGTTCTGATTGATAGTCCGCAATTACAGAATGTTTAACAGGCTGAATAATAAAATATAATATATGTATATATATGTATATATGGTCATGCAGCTAAACAAACATGATTAACTTGTACAACATGTACTGTGCGGCGTATCAGAAGCATTTATTCAGGTAGAAATATCACATTATACATTACCAAACATTGTTGACGATAAAATCCTGATCGTAACAATTCACATTTTGTTATCAATGCGTGAAACTGGTATCAAAACATGAAAGTGTAGCTCCTCCTCAGAATCCAAGTGCTCCTAAAGCAGGACTACGATTGGTTATTGTCTTTAAAAGCATGTATATGTCCTTTTTGTGTCGAGTTGTTTAAAAAAGGACAATATGTGTAAAAAAACAAAATAAACAAACACAAAAAACAAACAAACAAACAACAACAACAAAAAAAATATATATATATATAGGTGTGGGAAAAATCACAAGACTACTTCGTCTCTACAGAACTGTTTCATGAGGGGTTCCCTCAATCATCAGGAGATTTTAATGGAAGCATTCACATACAATGGTTTATATAGAGCACAGAGTGGGTGGGTACAGGCAGGCGTAGGGTGTGGTGATTGGCTCATGTGTTACCTAGGAGGTGTTTCCGTCTGCGGCGGCATGTTGAAATGATTTCACTGCGCTTGTTGAGGGATGACAGGTCTGGATGATATATAATAAACAGTTTCTCTTTTAAGCATAGGTTGCATCTTTTATTACCACTGTTGTAAGGTGTGCTGGATGCAAGAATTTGCTGTGTTATTGAATATTCCATATTATCGTCTTTGAGGTTCCAAATGTGCTTGCTGAGTTCTGTAGAATTCCGCAAAGTCTGGTTTATAAAGGAGGCCTTGTGATTATTCCATCTGGTTTTAAACTCTCTTTCGGTTAATCCTACGTACGTGTCGGATGTGTTAATGTCCTTGCGTGTTACCTGTGCTTGGTAAACAATTGTAAATACCCTCCGTTGAGAGGGCAATCAGGTTTCTTGTCACAATAACATTCCTTATTGGTTTCAGAGTCGTTTAATCTGGGGGTAGGCAATCCTAAAAAGGCAGATTAAAATTGGTGTAGTAGATAGCAAGGTATGTACGAAGTGTCGGGCAGCTGAGGGAACTCTTGTTCATTTATTGTGGGAATGTCAGTGAATAAAAGAGTTATGGTTGAAAACAACAAAAGAGGCAATCACACACACACACACACATATATATATATATATATATATATATATATATATATATATATATACATACACTGCAATGAGGTGGCGACTTGTCCAGGGTGTACACTGCCTTCCACCCAATTGTAGCTGACATAGGCACCAGCGCCCCCCCCATATTATTTCATTCTTCTGCAGATAAGGACTGGATCAACATAGAAAAACATATGTTAATGAATTCGGACAATAAAGTGGGGAGTTTATATTATATTAAAACAATACCTAACGAAATGAGGCAGAGCCCAATAGAAGCCACCTTTAAAGGGGAACATTATCACCAAACCTATGCAAGCGTCAATATATACCTTGATGTTGCAGAAAAAAGTATTTTTTTAACCGATTTCCGAACTCTAAATGGGTGAATTTTGGCAAATTAAACGCCTTTCTGTCTATCGGTCTTTTAGCGATGACGTGACGTCACCGAGGTAACACAGCCGCCATTTTCATTTTCACATTACAAACACCGGGTCTCAGCTCTGTTATTTTCCGTTTTTTCGACTATTTTTTGGAGCCTTGGAGACATCATGCCTCGACGGTGTGTTGTCAGAGGGTGTAACAACACTAACAGGGAGGGATTCAAGTTGCACCACTGGCAAGAAATCTTCCGCCAGACCCCCATTGAATGGACCAGAGTGTCTTCACATTTGACCGGCGATGCTAAGACAGACATGGCACAGAGATGTATGGATAACCTGCAGATGCATTTGCAACGATTAAGTCAACGAAATCACAAAGGTGAGTTTTGTTGATGTTGTTGACTCATGTGCTAATCAGACATATTTGGTCACGGCATGACTGCCAGATAATTGATGCTAACATGCTATGCTAATCGATGCTAACATGCTATTTACGCTAGCTGTATGTACATTTGAAACTAGATACCCACATTTAATGCGAAACAAACACTTACCAATCGACGCATTTAAGTTGCTCCAGTGTCACAAGATGCGAAAGTCCTGATCGTTTGATCCGCACATTTTACCGGCGATGCTAATAAGGCAGCCATGCTATGGGCCACTTCATTAGGTACACCCACGCTGTGGCCGAATAGCGTCAATAGCTATTCGCTCAATAGCTTCAATTTCTTCTTCAATTTCGTTTTCGCTATCTGCCTCCAAACTCCGACCATCTGTTTCAATACATACGTAATCTGTTGAATCGCTTAAGCCGCTGAAATCCGAGTCTGAATCCGAGCTAATGTCGCTATATCTTGCTGTAGTAACCGCCATGTTGTTTGTATTGGCAGCACTGTATGACGTCACAGGGAAATGGATAGTGGTTTCGAAGATAGCGAAAATAAGGCACTTTAAAGCTTTATTTAGGGATATTCCGGGACCGGTAACATTTTGAAAAAAAATTCAAAAAATACAACAAGCCACTGGGAACTGAGTTTTATTGTTTTTAACCCTTTTGAAATTGTGATAATGTTCCCCTTTAACATTCTAAAACTGTGTCAGAAAATACTAGGAATCAACCCAATGACATCTGTAAATCAACCGCTTTGGTACAATCCTAATATCATAATTAATAAAAATGTGGTTAAATGGACAACATGGAAAGACAGAAATATTACTAAAACTCATCATATTATTAATAAAAACTCTTTTAAACCGTTCAATGATTCAGTTGATCAACATAATGTACCCAGAAATCGTTTTTTAAATTGTATCTCTTTAAAACACGCTGTAAATAAATGCATATCCTCTGAAAGTATGTCTTTAAATAGTCATGAACTGGAAGATGCACTTTTTAATCAAGATACATTTAAGAAATTAATTAAACTATTTTATGGAATAATAAATGAACACCACACTAGAAATGCAAATGATGCATGTGTTCGGAAATGGATGAAAGAGACATATCATGATGATATTTTGGAAAAATGCCAAAAAGCCCTTTAGAAACATTAAAAATAATCTGACTCAATTTAAGATATTGAATAAATTGTATTTTACATCTTCTCAGCTGTTTAAAATTGGTGTAGTAGATAGCAAGTTATGTACGACGTGTCGGGCAGCTGAGGGAACTCTTGTTCATTTATTGTGGGAATGTCAGAGAATAAAAGAGTTATGGTTGAAAACAACAAACGAAGCAATCACATGCCTTAACCTTCGTCTTATGTTTGGGTCGGCACAGACCCATTTTAGTTTTTAAATGCATAAAAGAACGACAAACATTTATTTTTTTGAATCAAGGGTTTTTGACTTTGTCAGGAACCTCTATTTCAACAAAACAAAACATTTTTTTTTGTTTTACACTAAATTATAAAATGCTTTGGTTGAAATTATGACCTTGGTGTTGTTAGGGTCGGTTTCGACCCAGTTATAAAAATAAGATTATCAAGCAATAATTAGAGCCAAAACTGAACACACTGACAGCCAGCTCCTCTCCCAATCATGTGAGCTTGAGGGGATTCTCATTTTACCTTCTTATCCAGTACAAAAACAAACAAAGACGGTTTGTCCAGACATGTGAGGTCAATTCAATCTCAAAATTATTAAAATTGAAAAAATAAATAAAACACATTTATTTAACATATGTGTTCTAATACCCCTTAATAGTCAGGTAACACAACAACCTTTTATTTATTTATACGATTCTTTTAAAGTTCATTTTACCCTTTTCCTTTTTTATTTAAATCGAGGGGCATACTGGCAAAAAAAAGGCCCAATGGCCCATACCAAAAATATCAAAAACATATATTTTCATGGATAAGGAAGCCTAACAAGGTAACCAAAAGATGAGAAACTAATTGGATGACATATAATATGTTTTAGTGTATTTTACAGCTCATTTAAGACATGGGTAAAAAAAACGACTCTTAAACATAAGAGATGGTAACAAAAAACTAACACAAGAGGAAGGTTAATACAAACATCCCAAAGACATTGCAAACTTGAGATCTCCATCAATTTAGTAATGTGTCATCAAAGAGTAAAAATGCATTTCTTTCAATATGAATAATAACAAAAAGGGTAATATTAAAAAAATGGATAGATGTTGATAGTCCAACTCATACTGACTGGTATACACAAGCTATGGAGATGATATCAGTGGAAAAAACTGCATTTAGTTTAGATAATAATGAGTCATGTATTGGATTATGGGATCCATTATTAAAATTTGTTTTAAGTATTAAATGAACCAAAATATGACTTATTGTATCTTTGTGTAAAATATTGGACACAGTGTGTTGTCAAGCTTATGAGATGCGATGCATTGCTCATTTTTTTAAAATGTTTTATTATTTTTTGTGATAACGTTTTTAATGATAATATCAATGAGGGATTTTTAATCTCTGCTATTTTGAAATTGTTACTAATATTGATAATATTCATTTTTGTTTCACTACTTTTGGATTGGTGTCGTGTTTGTGTGTCCTCAATTGCTCTGTTTATTGCTATTCTGAATGTTGCTGGGTCGGGTTTGGTTTTGGAATTTCATTGCATTATTATGTATGGTTTTGTTGGATTGATTAATAAATTCATTAAAAAAAAAGAAAAAAGAAAATAAAATAAATCAAATTCAAAATTTAAAGCAAACCAATTGTCCAGTCATGGTATTAAAACTTGAAAATGATCAGACCAGGGCACATTTATTAATGATGAAATATTATATTTATCTGCGATTATTGCAATTCATTTTGAGTTAACTTTATATAGACTGTGATTAATCTCTGTTAAATATTTTTTAAAACATATACTACAAATATATCACTAAATTTGGAGGTACATGCAATTTGTAAAAATGCTAAATTGATACTTTTGTCATGTCTGTGTGATCATGTTTTGTTTGGTTATGTTCTGTTGGTTTTTGGACTCTTTGTGCACTCTTGTCTTGTCACCATGACAACCATTAGTTTCACCTGTCATGTGTACGGACTAACGCACCTGTCACTAATCATGTCATTATTATAAAAGCCTGTTTTTTCAGTTGGTCGTTCTGGCGTCATTGATTGTTTCATGCTCTGGTCATTCTGCTTCAAGCCATGTTTACAGCTTCATGCAATTTTTCAGTCCATGCTGCTCTGCTCTCGTCACTGTAAGTTTTTTTGATTTATGTCCATAGTTCTGCCTCAGTGTTAGTTTTGTTCCTTAGTCAAGTTGTTTGTGTTTGTGTGTCCTCAATTGCTCTGTTTATTGCTATTCTGAATGTTGCTGGGTCGGGTTTGGTTTTGGAATTTCATTGCATTATTATGTATTGTTTTGTTGGATTGATTCATAAATTCATTAAAAAAAAAAAAAGGGGAAAACAATAAAATAAATAAAATAAAAAAATTAAAGCAAACAAATTATCCAGTCATGGTATTAAAACTTGAAAATGATCAGACCAGGGCACATTTAGTAATGATGAAATATTATATTTATCTGCGATTACTGCAATTAATTTTGAGTTAACTTTATATATACTGTGATTAATCTCTGTTAAATATTTTAAAAAATATATAAAAAATATAATACAAATATATCGCTAAATTTGGAGGTACATGCAATGTGTAATAATACTAAATTGAAACTTTTGTCGTATCTTTGTGATCATGTTTTGTTTGGTTATGTTCTGTTGGTTTTTGGACTCTTTGTGCACTCTTGTTTTGTCACCATGACAACCATTAGTTTCACCTGTCATGTGTCCGGACTCACGCACCTGTCACTAATCATGTCATTTTTATATAAGCCTGGTTTTTCAGTTGGTCGTTCTGGCGTCATTGATTGTTTCATGCTCTGTTCATTCTGCTTCAAGCCATGTTTACAGCTTCATGCAATTTTTCATAGTCCATGCTGCTCTGCTCTCGTCACTGTAAGTTTTTTTGATTTATGTCCATAGTTCTGCCTTAGTGTTAGTTTTGTTCCTTAGTCAAGTTGTTTGCCTCTGCTGTGTCCTCAATTGCTCTGTTTATTGCTATTCTGAATGTTGCTGGGTCGGGTTTGGTTTTGGAATTTCATTGCATTATTATGTATTGTTTTGTTGGATTGATTAATAAATTCATTAAAAAAAAAAGGAAAAAATAAAATAAAATAAATACAATTCAAAATTTAAAGCAAACCAATTGTCCAGTCATGGTATTTAAACTTGAAAATGATCTGACCAGGGCACATTTATTAATGATGAAATATTATATTTATCTGCGATTATTGCAATTCATTTTGAGTTAACTTTATATAGACTGTGATTAATCTCTGTTAAATATTTTTAAACATATATAAGAAATATACTACAAATATATCACTAAATTTGGAGGTACATGCAATTTGTAAAAATGCTAAATTGATACTTTTGTCATGTCTGTGTGATCATGTTTTGTTTGGTTATGTTCTGTTGGTTTTTGGACTCTTTGTGCACTCTTGTTTTGTCACCATGACAACCATTAGTTTCACCTGTCATGTGTCCGGACTCACGCACCTGTCACTAATCATGTCATTTTTATATAAGCCTGGTTTTTCAGTTGGTCGTTCTGGCGTCATTGATTGTTTCATGCTCTGGTCATTCTGCTTCAAGCCATGTTTACAGTTTCATGCAATTTTTCATAGTCCATGCTGCTCTGCTCTCGTCACTGTAAGTTTTTTTGATTTATGTCCATAGTTCTGCCTTAGTGTTAGTTTTGTTCCTTAGTCAAGTTTTTTGCCTTCGCTGTGAGCACCTTTTGTTTGCACATTTATAGTATAATTAAAAGATGTATTCACCTCCATGTCCCGTCACCTTTTGCATCTCGGAAAAACTATCCAGACCAAAAACTGCACCAAAGTCCTCAGTTTGACAACTTTGAGTTGACATGGGAACTGATTTTTTTTTCAAGAATTTAAAGTAAAATATTCTTAGTATTGTGCTTAAATGAGAGTTAAAAATGTTTTGCGTGTTAATATTTTCATACTTTCTGGGCTAAGTCTTTATTTCAATATTTTTTGTGACTACCGTGACAATAAAGCGCCGCACATCTTTATGTAGGCTATGTCTTAAATTAGGAGTTTTCCGTGTTGTGGTGAAAAAGGGACGTAATGATGCTGCGTGTCTGAGTGTTAACCAAAACAGGGCTGGAAAAACAAGGACTTCAAAAGTTTCTGCAAAGCTTTGAGTTATGTGCTAATCATTTTCGGGGTCATCATAACAAATGATACCTTTCTCTGAGAAGAAAGAGACAAAGATGCCTCCGGGATGAGTGCATCAAACAAGTCTCTGCCCCCTTCTGCTCTGGTCAGTGAATGCCTCGTCGCTGGAGTCCACTGTGGCCCTGGTTGCCAGCTGGAGTACCCCCTAACCTTCCACCTTTGACCCCCAGCAGCACAAAATTCATCACAGAGCTGTCAGTCCGCCGCACACGGCGGGGAGTACATCCTGTGTCGTGTTGCTATGACGACAGACAGGACGGACGTGCACAGGTGATGAAAACTCATACAGGTGCCACCCGATTTTACCGCGTTATATTTCAAAAACAAGTCCGTGCGCTTAAGTGTTTATGTGGCTTATAGCGTGTCATGCTCCCATCTGCCCTGATGCTTCTGGCCTGAAAGGGAGGATCCTGCTGTTCCTTGATGGAAAGCTGCTTGCTACACACAAAGATCCGTTTTCAAAGAAGCCATTGCTTTCATCCTTATTAAAGAAACATGTGCTTGGCAAACGTCCCCATCACCTCTATCAGGACGGTTGTCGGGAGTTAAAGGAGCAGTTTCCAGCCAAAACATGTAGCACCAAATTCTGGACCCTATCCCACCCTAAATCCAAGCTTCCCGCCCCATACATACACACACACTTTGTATACATGCACTAAAGCAGTGTTTCTCAAATATTTTCTGTTACGCGCACCCAACTATCCACCGGGACTATAAATAGTATCATTTGTCTATACCAGCCAATTGAGCCCATTTCTCCCAAATAAAACCCATCGAGAGCCACAAACCCTTTTCGATTCCTGAAATGACGATAATACCATTTAAAATTTTGTTGCACTTCATGCCATCAAACACTTAAAGTCCTACTGAAATGAGATTTTCTAATTTAAACGGGGATAGCAGGTCCATTCTATGTGTCATACTTGATCATTTCGCGATAATGCCATATTTTTGCTGAAAGGATTTAGTAGAGAACATCGACGATAAGGTTCGCAACTTTTGGTGCTGATAAAAAAGCCTCGCCTTTACCGGAAGTCACAGACAATGACGTCACAAGGGTGAGGGCTCCTCACATCCTCACATTGTTTTTTAATGAGAGCCTCCTGCAGCAAGAGCTATTCGGACCGAGAAAACAACAATTTCCCCATTAATTTGAGAGAGGATGAAAGATTTGTGGATAGCGAAGGACTAGAAAAAAAAAATTATAAAATAAAATAAAAAGCGACGGCTCCGGGCGGCGGCAGTGTGATCAGATGTAATTAGACGCATTTACTAGGATAATTCTGGAAGATCCCTTATCTGCTGAAATTGTAAAGACATACCTCGAGGTCGGATGGCTGCGGTGAACACGAAGTGTCTCAGAGAGAAGCCTAGCTCGCAGCTGCCTTTTAAATAGCTACTGCAGGAGGACGAATAATCCAATGATGTCTCCGGTAAGATTTATATCACAATTTTCCCATCCAAAAACATACTGGTTGACGTAGAGAAACATGTTCGCTTGACAGCTCTGTGTTAAAAACAAAGAAACAACGGCTGTGTCTCGGTGCTAAAGGCAGCTGCAGTTCACAGCTTTCTAACAACAGCATTCTTCTTTATAGTCTCCATTATTAAATGAACAAATTGCAAAAGATTCAGCAACACAGATGTCCAAATTACTGTGTAATTATGCGATGAAAAGAGGCGACTTTTAGTTGTAACTGGTGCTGAGCTAATATTTCCTGACAGTCCGTGACGTAACGCGTACGCGTCAGCATTCCGTGACGTTTTCAACAAGAAACTCCGCGGGAAATTCAAAATTGCAATTAGGTCAACTAAACCGGCCGTATTGGCTTGTGTTGCAATGTTAATATTTCATCATTGATATATAAACTATCAGACTGCGTGGTCGCTAGTAGTGGGTTTCAGTAGGCCTTTAACAAAATACGACTCACATTTTATTTCTGTGTATAACAAAACAAATCACCAAATTATTTTGAACACTAGAAAAATACACTGGTCCTTCTCTTAATAATGAATTCTAAAAAATAGACTCACTCCAAAATTTTAAAGGCATACAACTGCGGCATATTTAATTTGACTAAAAAAGGGAAAATAACAACCTCGTCATCAATGAAAGCAAATTAATAAAAATGTGAATAAATAAAATGTTTCTCCTTTTTAATCCGTCTATTGCTAGCTTAACGGGGGTTGACCGCTAAAAACGATACAATTGCTTGGCAGCAAGACACGACACAGAGGCTGTTGCATACAGTTCGATCGACAATATATTAACATATTTTTTATTTTTATATGACAAAATCCCAGAACTCTCCAAAATAACAACTGTCAAATTACAATGACTTAACTCAATAAAATACAATTTAATGAATTAAGTAGCCATTTGTGGAGGTCTTCTTGCTCATCAGGGTCCCTTGGACCACCAATGACGGACACGACAGCCTCAGTCATACAATGTTTTATTTTTCAATAAATGGTTTGTTTATGCTTTTCAGCAATTGCCTGTCAAATATTCGCCAGTGATCACAAGAGTGTTTTTTCTCTCGTCTCCGCTCTCACTCTCGCTGCCATCAACAACTCCTCTTATCCTTCCCGACTGCTGCCTTTAACAGAGCGACAGGTGATTAGACAAACACTCTCAGCTGTGTCATCTACGCACCTGTCGCTAATCTCGAGGCCGATCTTGCCACACCCCGCTTCGCTGCAGGTTCGCAGGCCACGCCTACCACACCATTTTGTTTAAAAGCCGAAGGGAGCCACGGTGGAGGCATGGAAGAGCCGCGTGCGGCTCCAGAGCCGCTGGTTGGGGACCCCTGGTCTATACTATTGTTCCTACCATACCTCTGCTTAACATTGTAAAGTCTATTAACAACAAACACGGCATAAGATGAACACAAAGGGTAAAAAAAATCAAAAAAAATCCTACAATCTGGTATAATACCACTTTTTTGCAGAACTTTTTGCAACAAGTTTTTGCAAAACTTTTTGCTTTCGGTTTTAGGTCGGCTGCGCTGGAAACAAACCCCGCCTACACTGCTTGGTGACTTGCCTGAGCTGCCGTGACCCAATTACAGTAAAACCTCAAAAGCGTAGATTCCAACCATTGAAATACTTTCTATAGTTCAAGACTTACGGTAATTTGGAAACAACACTGCACGTCATAATAGCAGCTACAGTTTCCATCTTCCATCCATTTTTCTACCGCTTATTCCCTTTGGGGTCGCGGGGGGCGCTGGTGCCTATCTCTGCTACAATCGGGCGGAAGGCGGAGCACACCCTGGACAAGTCGCTACCTCATTGCAGGGCCAACACAGATAGACAGACAACATTCACACTCACATTCACACACTCACCTATCCCCAGGTGCATCTTAAAGGCCTACTGAAATGAGATTTTCTTATTTAAACGGGGATAGCAGGTCCATTCTATGTGTCATACTTGATCATTTCGCGATATTGCCATATTTTTGCTGAAAGGATTTAGTAGAGAACATCAACGATAAAGTTTGCAACTTTTGGTCGCTAATAAAAAAGCCTTGCCTTTACCGGAAGTAGCAGACGATGTGCGCGTGACGTCACGGGTTGTAGAACTCCTCACATCCTCACATTGTTTAGAATGTGAGCCACCAGCAGTAAGAGCAATACGGACCGAGAAAGCGACAATTTCCCCATTAATTTGAGCGAGGATGAAAGATTTGTGGATGAGGATATTGATAGTGAAGGACTAGGGAAAAAAACAACAGGCAAGGGCAAGTGAGAGCGATTCAGATGTTTTTAGACACATTTACTAGGATAATTCTGGAAAATCCCTTATCTGCTATTGTGTTGCTAGTGTTTTAGTGAGATTAAATAGTACCTGAAGTCGGAGGGTTATGGCCACGGGTGTCTTGACGCCAGAGTCTCTGAGGGAAGTCACGCAGCTGCATGGACGACGCAAGCTCCGCTGATCATCGGTAAGAGGCGACTTTATACCACAATTTCCTCACCGAAAACTGCCGATTGACACGTAGTCGGGATCCATGTTCGCTTGACCGCTCTGATCCATAGTAAAGCTTCACCTCCGGGAATTTTAAACAAGGAAACACCGGCTGTGTTTGTGTAGCTAAAGGCTAAAAGCTTCCCACCTCCATCTTTCTACTTTGACTTCTCCATTATTAATTGAACAGATTGCAAAAGATTCAGCAACACAGATGTCCAGAATACTGTGTAATTATGCGATCAAAGCAGACTACTTATAGCTTGGATCGGGCTGGAAAATAATGTTCGCTACAACCCGAGACATCAAATGCACGCGTCATCATACGGCGACGTTTTCAACACGACACTCCGCGGGAAATTTAAAATTGTAATTTAGTAAACTAAAGCGGCCGTATTGTTATGTGTTGCAATGTTAATATTTCATCATTGATATATAAACTATCAGACTGCGTGGTCGGTAGTAGTCAATCAATTAATCAATCAATGTTTATTTGTATTGCCCCAAATCACAAATGTCTCAAAGGACTGCACAAATCATTACGACTACGGCATCCTCGGAAGAACCCACAAAAGGGCAAAGAAAACTCACACCCAGTGGGCAGGGAGAATTCACATCCAGTGGGACGCCAGTAGTGGGTTTCAGTAGGCCTTTAAAGGTCTAAAAAACTATTTGGAAATCTCCAGCGGGCCGGGTTGAAAATCATAAACGGGCCGTAATTTTCCCAGGTCTGGTCTAACACGTGTGGCATTTCTTGCACGGTGGAACCCGGAAAAGGTTGTGATGATTGCGGCTTGTTTGAACGCCAGCACTCTCCAGGCTGCAAATCAGGTGACCTTTTTTACAACATATTATTTACAAAAAAATAAAAATTTTGATGGTTGTCAAGCTCATTTTTGGTCAACTAAAAGGACTGAAAAAGGAGCAGGAGAGAAGTTACTGTCAAACATATGCACACATGGGAGCAAAACTTGCTCAAGAGCAGCTCTGCAGCCTTCCTTTGCTGCATAGCCAACAACACACACACACACACACACACGGTAGATAACTTATCTGTTGTCTCCTAATGTGCATCAAAGCATTGATTAGTTTGCCTCTATCAGCGCTGACAGAACTATAACTTATCTCATTATTAATAAGCCTCTGGACCTGTTTGAATAATGTCAGAGATACTGAGCAGTCGAAACAGGACAGAAAGAGAGACAGCAGAACCTATCGCTGATAAGGAGACGTCAAGCAGTGATGCTTACTTGATTCAAAGAGGTTTTTTAGAGAGAATCTCCTCATCCGTGGCTCACTAGCGCAACAACGCCAGGTATGTGTTCTGTGAAAAAACGTCCAACCGGAACTCCAAAAACTGAAGTTTCTCGGGTGAATAATATAAACTCATAATACCGGTATGTTTTAGCGCTTTCATGGCAAGTTCACTGACAGATATAAGTAAGAACTTTACACTACTTTATATTAGAAATGGCAACAGCGAAGAATGAATGTCCCACAATAAGAAGATAGAGAAAAAGATGAAGATTATCGACTACGGTGTTGACACGGACTACAAAGGCGGACATGCGCAATTTTTCAGGACTTATGCAGATCCCAAATACAGATCAGCAGGTACCAGAAGGTAAGAAAAGTTTATTTTGCATATTGTGAAACCAATATGTCTCACCTTATACACACACACCATAATAATACTTGTATGTTGAAGCACAGTACAATCCATCAAGCGGTGCGGCTTCATAGCTTACCAAAGTCGTACTAAAACATTTTGATAGATTTTTGAATGCCGTGTGGAATGTTCTTTATTTTCAATGGAACATATGAAATGTTGGTGTTGTTTACTTGAGTCATATTGCAGTCTACACGTATCTATTGTGTGTGACTGCCATCATAGTGCAGTCTACACAGATTTCTTATGTTTGACCGCCATCTACTGGTCACACTTATCATTTCACCATGTACCAAATATAATAGCTTCGAGGTCGGTAAGTAAAACCAGAATTATTCCGTACATTAGGCGCACCTGGTTATGAGGTGCAATGTCGAGTTTTGAGAAAAAATTATGATTTATTATAGACCGGAAAATACGGTACATTTATTTTTTTGCAGTATATTTCAGTGGTCCCCAAACACCGAGTCGATTGGTACCATCCCATCCATTTTCTACCGCTTATTCCCTTTGGGGTCGCGGGGGGCGCTGGTGCCTATCTCAGCTACAATCGGGCGGACCGCACAAGAAATTAAAATTGTAAAAAAATTATGAAAAATATTATTTTTTATTTTTTATAAATCATTAAAGGCCTACTGAAATGAGATTTTCTTATTTAAACGGGGATAGCAGGTCCATTCTATGTGTCATACTTGATCATTTCGCGATATTGCCATATTTTTGCTGAAAGGATTTAGTAGAGAACATCGACGATAAAGTTCGCAACTTTTGGTTGCTAATAGAAAAGCCTTGCCTGTACCGGAAGTAGCAGACGATGACGTCACCGGTGTGAGGGCTCCTCATATCCTCACATTGTTTATAATGTGGGCCTCCAGCATCAAGAGCTATTCGGACCGAGAAAGCGACAATTTCCCCATTAATTTGAGCGAGGATGAAAGATTTGTGAATGAGGATATTGATAGTGAAGGACTAGAAAAAAAATAAAATAAATAAATAAAGTTTTTAAAAAAAAAGGCGATTGCATCGGGAGCGATTCAGATGTTTTTAGACACATTTACTAGGATCCATCCATTTTCTACCGCTTATTCCCTTTCGGGGTCATGGGGGGCGCTGGCGCCTATCTCAGCTACAATCGGGCGGAAGGCAGGGTACACCCTGGACAAGTCGCCACCTCATCGCAGGGCCAACACAGATAGACAGACAACATTCACACTCACATTCACACACTAGGGACCATTTAGTGTTGCCAATCAACCTATCCCCAGGTGCATGTCTTTGGAAGTGGGAGGAAGCCGGAGTACCCGGAGGGAACCCACGCATTCATGGGGAGAACATGCAAACTCCACACAGAAAGATCCCGAGCCTGGGATTGAACCCAGGACTGCAGGACCTTCATATTGTGAGGCAGACGCACTAACCCCTCTGCCACCGTGAAGCCCTACATTTACTAGGATCATTCTGGGAAATCCCTTATCTTTCTATTGTGTTGCTAGTGTTTTAATGAGTTAAATAGTACCTGATAGTCGGAGGGGTGTCTCCACGGGTGTGTTGACGCCAGTCTCTGAGGGAATTCACGGCAGCTCCATAGACGGCGCAAGCTCCACTGATCTCCGGTAAGAGGCGACTTTTTACCACAATTTTCTCACCGAAACCTGCCGGTTGACAAGTGGTCGGGATCCATGTTCGCTTGACCGCTCTGATCCATAGTAAAGCTTCACCTCCGGGAATTTTAAACAAGGAAACGCTGTGTGTTTGTGTGGCTAAAGGCTAAAGCTTCCCACCTCCATCTTTCTACTTTGACTTCTCCATTATTAATTGAACAAATTGTAAAAGATTCAGCAACACAGATGTCCAAAATACTGTCTAATTGCGCGATGAAATGAGACGACTTTTAGCCGCAAGTGGTGCTGGGCTAATATGTCCCCTCCAACCAATAACGTCACAAACACGCGTCATCATTCCGCGACGTTTTCAACAGGAAATTCCTTGGGAAATTTAAAATTGTAATTTAGTAAACTAAAAAGGCCGTATTGGCATGTGTTGCAATGTTAATATTTCATCATTGATATATAAACTATCAGACTGCGTGGTCAGTAGTAGTGGGTTTAAGTAGGCTTTTAAATCATAAAAAACACAATATATACATTATATATCAATATAAATAAATAAATAAATGATAAATGAGTTGTACTTGTATAGCGCTTTTCTACCTTCAAGGTACTCAAAGCGCTTTGACACTACTTCCACATTTACCCATTCACACACACATTCACACACTGATGGAGGGAGCTGCCATGCAAGGCGCCAACCAGCACCCATCAGCAACAAGGGTGAAGTGTCTCGCTCAGGACACAACGGACGTGACGAGGTTGGTTCTAGGTGGGATTTGAACCAGTGACCCTCGGGTCAATACAGTCTGCAGGGATACAGTCCGTAAGCACACATGATTGTATTTCTTTATGAAACTCCCTCCTCCGATCCGTGGGACACATTTTCAAGCGTTGACCGGTCCGCAGCTACAAAAAGGTTGGCGACCACTGGTATATTTGATTAGTATTTATTTTTGTAATCAGCTTAACCTATGCCTTAAGAATAATCTTTGTGATTAACACATGCTTTCATATCATTTGACAAGGTAGTAAACTGTAAGTAAGTTAGATATAATTATCGAGTATGATTTAAATGAAGAGAAAGATTACTAATTCAGTGTTATTATTAGAGCGGACCCCTGTAGTGGAAAAGTTGGGTTTGTAAAGGTTAAGAACCCGTGTAGCGTGTTCACAGAACGATGCCGTGGTAAAACTATAACTACCATGTTTACTCCACCTTGCTGGCACACAAACGGTGCTTTAAAGTAGAGGACAAACTGTACGCAGAACAAAAAAGAACAAACGGCCACAGTGTTCTTTTCTAATTAGCCTAACCCAATAATGATACCCCGCTGCATCTTCTTCAAATAAGCCAGCCAACACGAGATGAAACCCCACCAAAGGGGGTTGTTACATTATTGCTTTACATAAGGCCTATGAACTTATCCCTGCGGAAAGACGCTCGCCAAAGTGGGATTTTACCAAAGTCACAAAATCACTCCCAGCTGTCCTCGGTACATGAAATGCTTCTTTCGTCTCAAAACCTCAGCGCAAACAGTACATGAAGTGTGGCGCTTTCACGAGCTCGCCTCTCCTAAATATTACAACGTTCGACACCATATATTGCCAAAAGTATTTGGCCACCCATCCAAATGATGAGAATCAGGTGTCCTAGTCACTTGGCCCAGCCACAGGTGTGTAAAATCAAGCACTTAGGCTTGGAGACTGTTTCTACAAACATTTGTGAAAAAATGGGCCGCTCTCAGGAGCTAATTTCCAGCATGGAACTAGCATAGAATGCCAGTCGTGAAAGTTCCTCGCTCCTACATATTCCAAAGCCAACTGTCGACTTTATTAAAAGAAAATGGAAGAGTTTGGGAACAACAGCAACCCAGCCACCAAGAGGTAGGCCACGTAAACTGACAGAGAGGGGTCAACGGATGCTGAAGCGCATAGTGCAAAGACTTTCTGCACAGTCAGTTGCTACAGAGCTCCAAACTTCACGTGACCTTCCAATTAGCCCACGTACAGCACGCAGAGAGCTTCATGGAATGCGTTTCCATGGCCGAACAGCTGAATCTAAGCCATGCATCACCAAGTCCAATGCAAAGCGTGGGATGCAGTGGTGTAAAGCACGTTGCCAATGGACTCTAGAGCAGTGGAGACGCTGTTAGAATAATTATGTGTAAGTTATCACACAACTTTAATATGCTTAAAGTCCGTTGCTATGGTTATTAGCTATAGTGCTCAAGCTGTACTTTTTCTATCTGTGCAAGGATAAAACTTATTGTCTGAGGGGTGGCCTCAGCCGCAGATGTTATCTTTGTTTTAGCCCGCAAACAGCCAAGGACTTCAAGGACTCAACCCAAATAAGACGACAGCACGCAGACGAAGCAGAGACAAGGCGCAATCACAAGGCCCCCAGCACATTCCGTCACATATTGTGCGTACTGCACCTGCTTTGCATGATATATGTGACCACTCCTTTTAGAGGTGGCTTCAGTGATGTTGACTGGGGCCCTCCTGAATAAATAGAGGAACGCGGGAGCTGTACCTTAGAGTAGTGGTTCTCAACCTTTTTTCAGTGATGTACCCCCTGTGAACATTGTTTTAATTCAAGTACCCCCGAATCAGAGAAAAGCATTTTCGGTTGAAAAAAAGAGATAAAGAAGTAAAATACAGCACTATGTCATCAGTTTCTGATTGAATAAATTATATAACAGTGCGAAATATTGCTCATTTGTAGTGGTCTTTCTTGAACTATTTGGAAAAAACGATATAAAAATCACTAAAAACATTTCTAAGTGATTCAATTATAAATAAAGATTTCTACACATAGAAGCAATCATCAACTTAAAGTGCCCTCTTTGGGGATTGTAATAGAGATCCATCTGGATTCATGAACTTAATTCTAAACATTTCTTCACAAAAAAAGAAATCTTTAACATCAATATTTATGGAACATCTCCACAAAAAATCTAGCTGTCAACACTGAATATTGTATTGTTGCATTTCTTTTCACAGAACTTAAATTCATATTTGGTTGTATTATTCAATAAATATATTTATAAAGTATTTTTGAATTGTTGCTATGTTTAAAATATTCAAAAAAAATCTCAAGTACCCCTTGGCATACCTTCAAGTACGCCCAGGGGTTAGCGTACCCCCATTTGAGAACCACTGCCTTAGAGCGTAGGGCGAGACTGGGACTAAGTGTGCAGCTCCATGCGTTTTCCTCATGAGCTGAATTGAACTCTGTCTCTGCATGATTCCTTGCTTTTGTCTGTTTAATAGATGTCATCAGTGTTTGAACCTGAGAACGCCTTTTCTGGAGTGATGAATCATGCGTTTCCATCTGGCAATCTGATGGACGAGCTTGGGTTTGGAGGTTGCCAAGAGAACGCTATATTTTGGACGGCATTTTGCAGAGTGTGAAATTTGGTGGAGGAGGAATTATGGTGTGGGATTTTTTCCCCCTTAGTTCCAGTGAAAGGAACTTTGAATGCTCCAGGATATGAATGGGATGGCACTTTAAGTGTATATGTGAGTCAATGTAGGTGGCCAAATACTTTTGGCAATATACAGTGGGGTAAAAAAGTATTTAGTAAGCCACCGATTGTGCAAGTTCTCCCACTTAAAATGATGACAGAGGTCTGTAATTTTCATTATAGGTACACTTCAACTGTGAGAGACAGAATGTGAAAAAAAATCCAGGAATTCACATTGTAGGAATTTTAAATAATGTATTTGTAAATTATGGTGGAAAATAAGTATTTGTTCAACCATTCAAAGCTCTAATTGATGGAAGGAGGATTTGGCTCAAAATCTCACGATACATGGCCCCATTAATTTTTTACTTAACACGGATCAATCGTCCTGTCCCTTTAGCAGAAAAACACCCCCAAAGCATGATGTTTCCACCCCCATGCTTCACAGTAGGTGTGGTGTTCTTGGGATGCAACTCAGTATTCTTCTTCCTCCAAACACGACAAGTTGAGTTTATACCAAAAAGTTATGTTTTGGTTTCATCTGACCACATGACATTCTCCCAATCCTCTGCTGTATCATCCATGTATCCATTTTGGTATAAACTCAACTTGTCGTGTTTGGAGGAAGAAGAATACTGAGTTGCATCCCAAGAACACCATACCTACCGTGAAGCATGGGGGTGGAAACATCATGCTTTGGGGCTGTTTTTCTGCTAAGGGGACAGGACGATTGATCCGTGTTAAGGAAAGAATGAATGGGGCCATGTTTCGTGAGATTTTGAGCCAAAACCTCCTTCTATCAGTGAGAGCTTTGAATAGTTGACCAAACACTTATTTTCCACCATAATTTACAAATAAATTATTTAAAATTCCTACAATGTGAATTCCTGGATTTTTTTTCACATTCTGTCTCTCACAGTTGAAGTGTACCTATGATGAAAATTACAGACCTCTGTCATCATTTTAAGTGGGAGAACTTGCACAATCGGTGGCTGACTAAATACTTTTTTGCCCCACTGTAGTGTAAGTCCTCCAGAGACGTGGCCATGTTCTACCCCGAGAGCCCCTATTCAGGGCCTAACCTTGCTCTTTAAAGTGAGAAAAGGAGGCTTAGGACGGCGTGAGGGATGTAGTACTGCTTTCATAACGGTGTCAACCATTGCTGTGGGGTCAGCCACACCGTGACTGAGGGTCCTCGTGGATATTTAAAGGTCTAGTGGACATCTGAGCAGGCTTTGGTCTCATTCCTATGAAAGCAGTTTAGCAACACCTCCCCCGGGGCCTGCAATAACAGAGTGGGACTGATTAAGAGGAGAAAAAAATGTAGCAGGGAGCGATAACATCTCAGCCAGCGCCACTATAACAGACAGCTGAAGAGTCTAGAATGATGTCTTCAAAACCTTGTGCCAAATGTAAACAATAACAGGGAAGAGGATGACATCATTGTTTGTGTAAAACTAAAATTATGATCATGAAGTTGGATTCCATTTTAGGATGTGTGACAAGTTAAGAGATTTTGTCAAATTGCTTTTGTCAGCAACCCCTTCGTCTTTAGCCTGGAGCGTTTTCAAAATGTATGAACGTAGGGTGGAAAATATATGTTTTGTTTTAATGTGGTGTCTGTAGGAGGACAAACATGACACAAACTAATTGTTAGAAATCCCACTGTTTGTATTAAACATGATTCAGTGATGAGTTTTTGGCGAGTGCCATTTTAGTTGTCCTTGAACTTATCCTTTCCGACTTTCCTTTGCATTCCGGAAAAACAAACCTCAAAGTCCACGTTTTGACACCCCTTTTCTTTCGCTCATAAATCACTCTGAAGCTACAACTACCTGTTCACTCTATGTACGAACTTAATGAACTTGTATATACATAAATTATAAATATACGGTGGTACAGGGGTTAGTGCATGTACCTCACAATACGAAGGTCTTGGGTTCGATTCTGGGCTTGGGTTCTTTCTGTGTGTAGTTTGCATGTTCTCCCCTTGACTGCGTGGGTTCCCTCCGGGTACTCCGGCTTCCTCCCACTTCCAAAGACATGCACCTGGGGATAGGTTGATTGGCAACACTAAATTGGCCCTAGTGTGTGAATGTGAGTGTGAATGTTGTCCGTCTATCTGTTTTGGTGACTTGTCCAGGGTGAACCCCGCCTTCCACCCGAATGCAGCTGAGATAGGCTCCAGCACCCTGCGCGACCCCGAACAGGACAAGCAGTAGAAAATGGATGGATGGACATACATATGCACACTAAACACATACATAGCCACATCATTACCACTAGTGACTATGGAAATTACACAATGCCACACACATACTTGCCAACCCTCCCGATTTTCCCGGGAGACTCACGAATTTCAGTGCCCCTCCCGAAAATCTCCAGGGGCAACCATTCTCCCGAATTTCTCCTGATTTCCACCCAGACAACAATTTTGGGGGCATGCCTTAAAGGCATTGCCTTTGCGTGCCGGCCCAGTCTCATAATATATACGGCTTATGACACACACAAGTGAATGCAATGCATACTTGGTCAACAGCCATACAGGTCACACTGAGGGTGGCCGTAAAAACAACTTCAATCAATCAATTAATGTTTACTTATATAGCCCTAAATCACTAGTGTCTCAAAGGGCTGCACAAACCACAACACAAACCACTACGACATCCTCGGTAGGCCCACATAAGGGCAAGGAAAACTCACACCCAGTGGGACGTCGGTGACAATGATGACTATGAGAACCTTGGAGAGGACGAAAGCAATGGATGTCGAGCGGGTCTAACATGTTACTGTGAAAGTTCAATTCATAATGGATCCGTGAGAGTCCAATCCAAAGCGGATCCAACACAGCAGCGAGAGTCCCGTTCACAGCGCAGCCAGCAGGAAACCATCCCAAGCGGAGGCGGATCAGCAGCGCAGGGATGTCCCAAGCCGAACTTGACTCGGTTCCAATTATGCGCCACACTGTGAACCCACACCAAACAAGAAAGACAAACACATTTCGGGGAAACATCTGCACCGTAACACCACATAAACACATCAGAGCAAATACCCAGAACCCCTTGCAGCACTAACTCTTCCGGGACGCTACAATATAGAATAGAATATAATAGAAAGTATTTTATTGATCCTGGGGGAAATTCAGCACCACAGTTCGCTCACAATAGAGAATAATAATAATATATACATATATATATTATATATATATATATTATACCATATATTATATATAAAATAAATAATATATGAATAATACAAATATATTTTACATTTAAGTACAGTCAAAAGGAACATATGCATTATACAGTCGGATGGCTGTCGGTATGAGTGCCTCAGTCTAACTTTCCTCATCCAAGAATCTTTCATCCTCGCTCAAATTAATGGGGAAATCGTCGCTTTCTCGGTCCGAATAGCTCTTGCTGCTGGTGGCTATGATTATAAATAATGCGAGGATGTGAGGAGCTTTAAAACCCATGACGTCACACGCACTTCGTCTGCTACTTCCGGTACAGGCAAGGCTTTTTTATTATCGACCAAAAGTTGTGAACTTTATCGTCGATGTTCTCTACTAAATCCTTTCAGCAAAAATATGGCAATGTCGCGAAATGATCAAGTATGACACATAGAATGGACCTGCTATCCCCGTTTAAATAAGAAAATCTAATTTCAGTAGACCTTTAAATGAGCTTAAATGTACCTACAAACGAGGCACGATGATGCATGTTTGGTGGACCCCTGATTTAAAGCACTAACTTTGTTAGGGCTAAATATTATCTTGACATCAGTAGTAGTATAGCGGGAGTACTAAAAGCAGAAAAATGCATTTTGTTACATATTTGAAGAGGCGCAAAAAGTGATAAAGCAGTGGTTCTCAAATGGGGGTACACGTACCCCTGGGAGTACTTGAAGGTATGCCAAGGGGTACGTGAATAGCAACAATTCAAAATCCTCGATAAATATATTTATTGAATAATACTTCAGGACTTCACGGTGGCAGAGGGGTTAGTGCGTCTGCCTCACAATACGAAGGTCCTGCAGTCCTGGGTTCAAATCCAGGCTCGGGATCTTTCTGTGTGGAGTTTGCATGTTCTCCCCGTGAATGCGTGGGTTCCCTCCGGGTACTCCGGCTTCCTCCCACTTCCAAAGACATGCACCTGGGGATAGGTTGATTGGCAACACTAAATTGGCCCTAGTGTGTGAATGTGAGTGTGAATGTTGTCTGTTTATCTGTGTTGGCCCTGCGATGAGGTGGCGACTTGTCCAGGGTGTACCCCGCCTTCCGCCCGATTGTAGCTGAGATAGGCGCCAGCGCCCCCCGCCACCCCAAAAGGGAATAAGCGGTAGAAAATGGATGGAATAATACTTCAACAAAATATTAATTTAAGTTCATAAACTGTGAAAAGAAATACAACAATGCAATATTCAGTGTTGACAGCTAGATTTGTTTTGTGGACATGTTCCATAAATATTGATGTTAAAAATTTCTTTTTTTGTAAAGAAATGTTTAGAATTAAGTTCATGAATCCAGATGGATCTCTATTACAATCCCCAAAGAGGGCACTTTAATTTGATGATTACTTTTATGTGTAGAAATATTTATTTACAATTGAATCACTTGTTTATTTTTCAACAAAGTTTTAGTTGTTTTTATATCTTTTTTTTCAAAATATTTCAAGAAAAACCACTACAAAAGAGCAATATTGTGCACTGTTATACAATTGAATAAATCAGAAACTGATGACATAGTGCTGTATTTTACTTATTTATCTCTTTTTTCAACCAAAAATGCTTTGCTCTGATTAGGGGGTACTTGAATTAAAAAAAAATTCACAGCGGGTAACATCACTGAAAAAAAGTTGAGAACCACTGTGATAGAGAATTAGGACATGACGTTACAAAAACACATGAATCATTCACTCTGACTCATTCTGGAGTTATCATCATGCTCATTATCGTTAGTGATTTATTATCATTATTATTATGTTATCATGCAACCGCATCATGACTCATTATCTGCTGTTTTCCATCCGCATTACACACAGCAATTATCAAGAAAGCAATTCCCTTTCCCACTTTTACACTCGCGCTCTGCATGTCCCGTGCCCCCCCCTGCCTCCCACCCCGCCCCTCTACCACCTCATTTGCCAGCTCTTCACATGCCAGTGAAAGCTGTCGCTAATAAAAGTTTTAAAAGAGCAAAACGACAAAAAGGAGGTGAGAGGGAAGCGCATTCTTTCCTCAAAGTTTTGGCTGAAGGGAGTCATGGCAGGAGGGATTGGTTGCGGAGCGGAGTGTCGCACATTTCACACCCGTGGTTTAAAAAAAAAATAAATGGTGTGGTCAAGTTTTTAAAGGCACAGCGGCGCCGGGATGAGAGGACAGCCAAACATATTTGAGGGAGGAGGGGAAAAAAAAGAACCACGCCTTCCGAGCCTCGACGGAGGGAAGTCGTCCTGGACATGGCAATAAGCGACACTATAGCGGCACCCCGAAAGCTCATCTCCATCTCCTCTGTCCCCGGGTGAAGGTGGCCATTGTGTGCCCGCTCCGCTCTCCCCGACTCAGTTTCCTATGAAAGGGGGCCTTTGAGGGGCCCCCCGTTTTTTTGGCTGTGCAGCTCACCTGCGGAGGCGAAAACTATGGGCCTATTCTGCGGCCCAGCAGCTGCCAGGGCAGAGAGGCTGGCACCCGGTGGGAGAGAGAATAGCGGCCGCCGAGTCTTTCAATATGAAGCCACTTAGTAACAGAAGGCATGTGCCAAGCCTGCGAAGCCAGGATGAAGAGTCGCCCTTTGAGAGCGTCAGAGAGGAGCCGTCGTCGCTCCTTTATCCCCCCCGTCCTATCTCTGCCTCCTCCTTACAGAATAGCCCGGCAGATCAGATCGCTTTCTTAAAGTCACAACACCAAGACGGGAGACCCGAAAGGTCTTTGGCTCCGTGGACTTCTGAGGCAGCAACACAAAGCCCCTTTTCTGTCTGCCGGCAAGCTCCCACACTGGCGCTAATTTATGATGGCCCTCACAGCCATTTCCACAGTCAGAGAAGTTCAATTGTGTTTTCCAGCTCATTAAGCATCAGCACAACAAAGCTTTCATCTTCCCCTTCATCCCGCCGCTCCCGCACTCCCTTCCACCCTATCATCCGCTCTTTATCCCCGCCGTCCACTAATCTGCCTCTTGTTCCAAACATCTAATCTAAAAAGATTAAGTGGAGAAGGTAAAACTGTCCTTTTTCTTATTAAACCAATCGCTCTCTCCGCAAACGTGGCTTTGTGTCGGCACCAAGTTCCACTGGGATTTAATGGTTGTTGATTCTGGGGGCCCCCGCGGTGCCCTCCCATGTCTTTCAGAGCTCCATGAGACAACGTGAAATCTATTGTCATCTCGGAAGAATCGGCCCCCAACATATTTGTTCACGTTGTCACTGGGCCGACTGAGATCACAGGACTGTTATTGCATTCTCACACGGACACAGGCTCGGGACCCGAGCACTTAAATCATGTTTTGTCTCTCCCAACTTGTTGGTTTATAGACTATAGCTTAGAAATAAATGACATTCGTGGCTCCCCCAATTGAAGTTGTGCTCTAAACAGTCTAGCTCAGTGGTTCTTAACCAGGGTTCGATCAAACCCCAGGGCAGGGGTCGGGAACCTTTTGGGCTGAGAGAGCCATGAAAGCCATCCATCCATTTTCTACCGCTTATTCCCTTTCGGGGTCGCGGGGGGCGCTGGCGCCTATCTCAGCTACAATCGGGCGGAAGGCGGGGTACACCCTGGACAAGTCGCCACCTCATCACAGGGCCAACACAGATAGACAGACAACATTCACACACTAGGGCCAATTTAGTGTTGCCAATCAACCTATCCCCAGGTGCATGTCTTTGGAAGTGGGAGGAAGCCGGAGTACCCGGAGGGAACCCACGCATTCACGGGGAGAACATGCAAACTCCACACAGAAAGATCCCGAGCCTGGATTTGAACCCAGGACTGCAGGACCTTCGTATTGTGAGGCAGACGCACTAACCCCTCTGCCACCGTGAAGCCCCAAATATGTTCAAATGTATTTCCGTGAGAGCCATATAATATTTTTAACACCAAATCAGGTTCAAACACTGATGACATTTATTAAACAGACAAGAAGCAAGGAATTAAACAGAGACAGGATTCAATTTAGCTCAATGAGGAGAAACCCGTAGACCTGAACCCTTTTACAGTGTCGTCCAACGCTCTGACAAGATAATTCTACGCCTCCTCTTTTATTTGGACTTTCCCTGATTACAACAACTAAATGCATGCATTTTTAAGTAAGACCAACATTTTTAGAGTATAATAAGTCTCTTATTCTTTTTAATAACTTTGTTATCCTGAAGCTAACCAATAATAAATAAAAATACTTTTTACCATTAATGCGACTTCTTGAACAGGTGCGGTAAAAACGGATGGATGGATAAAAATGCATGAGAATGTTTTATATTTTGACGTTATTTTTAACGCTGTGATTACCAGTGGAATTATTCATTACTCATCGTCTTAAGCAACGTCAGCTAAGATTCATCATGCAGTCATCAAAAGAGCCACATCTGGCTCCAGAGCCATAGGTTCCCTACCCCTGCCCTCGGGGTTCGGTGAGTCGACCTCAGGGGTTCGGCCGAGGTCAAAACACACCCGTCTCTTCGTGTAAATACAAACTTCTCCCTGTTGGCATATTACAGATACGGCAACAGCTGACTGATTTGCAGGTGTGTAATTTGTTGTGATTTTATGCACTGTCTTAGTTTTGTTGTTTGAACAAGGTGATGTTCATGCACGGTTCATTTTGTGCACCAGTAAAAAAAACATGGTAACACTTTAGTATGGGGAACATGCAAATTAGTAACATATTGGCTCTTAACTGGTCATTAAGTACTAATTAATGCCTTGTTCGGCATGGCCTTATTGTTACCCTAACCCTCTAAAACCTTGACCCTAACCCTAACCAAATAACTCTAAATTAAGTCTTTATTACTTAGAATATGTTCCCCTAGTGTCCAAACAACCCTAAATTAAGTCTTTGTTACTTAGAATATGTTCCCTATACTAAAGTGTTATCAAAAACATACAACTTTGTCTTGAATTTGAAAAAAAAAACATTTTATTTTTCACTAAAGAAGGGTTTGGTGAATGCGCATATGAAACTGGTGGGGTTCGGTACCTCCAACAGGGTTAAGAACCACTAGTCTAGCTCGAGCCTATCTTGCCGATTGTATTGTACCATATGTCCCGGAAAGAAATCTGTGTTAAAAGAACTCCGGCTTATTAGTGATTCCCAGAGCCCAAAAAAAGTCTGCTCTGCTTTTGTCACGCACCTGTATTTTGATTGTTACTTTAGTATTTAAGCCTGCCTTCGACCTTAGTTCATGCTGGATCCTTTGTTTGCTCCACTCGACATTCTCGTTGGTATATCTTTGATGTCTTTTCTAGTGCTAAGTCTCGTCTTAACTTCTCGTGCGCTCGGCACGTTACTTTAAACTCTTTGGACTCTGCTAAGTTTTAGCTTAGCTTACCGTGCGTTTGGCATACCTTTTCTTTGCCTGTTTTGCACCAGTGTTCTTTTACTTTTTGTATACTAAACCAAGTTTTACCTGCTATCCCTGCCTGTGTTGGTTCTCGTGCATCCGGGGGTGACACCACGCGCATACAAAATGCGTTTCCTACGTTACACAACTAGTAGTAAGCCCATATCGCCGCAGTCTGAATATGTGTTCAGAAACAAGGGAGTGGCTCACCAAGAATCTTCACGTCATCCCATCAATCAATCAATCAATCAATGTTTATTTATATAGCCCCAAATCACAAATATCTCAAAGGACTGCACAAATCATTACGACTACAACATCCTCGGAAGAACCCACAAAAGGGCAAGGAAAACTCACACCCAGTGGGCAGGGAGAATTCACATCCAGTGGGACGCCAGTGACAATGCTGACTATGAGAAACCTTGGAGAGGACCTCAGATGTGGGCAACCCCCCCCCCCCCCCTCTAGGGGACCGAGAGCAATGGATGTCGAGCGGGTCTAACATGATACTGTGAAAGTTCAATCCATAGTGGCTCCAACACAGCCGCGAGAGTTCAGTTCAAAGTGGATCCAAGACAGCAGCGAGAGTCCCGTCCACAGGAGACCATCTCAAGCGGAGGCGGATCAGCAGCGTAGAGATGTCCCCAACCGATACACAGGCGAGCGGTCCATCCTGGGTCCCGACGAGCGGTCCAGCCTGGGTCTCGACTCTGGACAGCCAGTACTTCATCCATGGTCATCGGACCGGACCCCCTCCACAAGGGAGGGGGGGACATAGGAGAAAGAAAAGAAGCGGCAGATCAATTGGTCTAAAAAGGAGGTCTATTTAAAGGCTAGAGTATACAGATGAGTTTTAAGGTGAGACTTAAATGCTTCTACTGAGGTAGCATCTCGAACTGTTACCAGGAGGGCATTCCAGAGTACTGGAGCCCGAACGGAAAACGCTCTATAGCCCGCAGACTTTTTTTGGGCTCTAGGAATCACTAATAAGCCGGAGTCTTTTGAACGCAGATTTCTTGCCGGGACATATGGTACAATACAATCGGCAAGATAGGCTGGAGCTAGACCGTGTAGTATTTTATACGTAATTAGTAAAACCTTAAAGTCACATCTTAAGTGCACAGGAAGCCAGTGCAGGTGAGCCAGTACAGGCGTAATGTGATCAAACTTTCTTGTTCTTGTCAAAAGTCTAGCAGCCGCATTTTCTACCAACTGTAATCTTTTAATGCTAGACATGGGGAGACCCATCTAAACATTTTGTGACCAACACAACCCTGTTGGCCGACTTGTGAAAACTCCTGTTTGAGAACTGAATGCCATCCCACAACAGTGTGTGACCAGGCTGTTGTACATGCTAATAAGGTCGATAAGGTCTTGTTTTGGTCAACATCAATGGTCTGCATCATGAAAGTAGTCATGTGAGCAGACTGTGTGGCTCAGATATATCAATAGCCTGATTGAGAGGAAGTGAACACAGAGATTCCCACCATTGAGCGTGAGCGCCAAAAAATGCGGCTGACTAAAGCATGTAACCTCAATTTGTTCCAGTTGAACTTCTCTGTGACCAACATTATCACATCCCAAAAGAGGTGACGGAAGTTTAAAGACCTGAGGATACGTACATCCAAGATACGGACACATGATTTTCTGAAGAAATGACCCATACTTCCACACAACTTAATAATTGGAACATTTTCACGCTAAATATTTATTGCATGTGACAGAAAGGCAACTAGTAATGACCAAAAGTGTAATCCGAATTGTTTTATTTTGAGTCACGGGTGTCAAACTCAAGGACCGGGGGCCAAATCTGGCCCGCGATATCATTTCATCTGGCCCGCAAACACTTGGAAATAAAGTACTTAGTATTTTCTCACTAAATGTAATTTATTTTTTTACAATTGGACAGAAAAAATATATGTAATGCTTGAAATTGCATACCTTTTAAACTTAAATAGTATTCAATATCGCAACAAATATTACAGTATATTATGATACTTTCCAAAAAATGTTTGTCTAAATAAAAATAATTACTTAAATATCTGCTTGACTTATGATTTTAAAGCAAATTACCCATCAAATTAATAAAAATGACAATACATTTTACAATGTTCTTTACAGCATATTACTGTAAATTGGAAAAAAAAAAGTTTTGCATTAAAGTACCATTGATTTTGCTGCCATATTTGTACTGTAAATTCTTGTTTTTAAGGGTGTATTACTGTAAATGGACGTAAAAACAATACTTTTGTTTTTACGGTAGAAAAACTGGCAGCTAAGTTGCCAGAATAAAAAAAGAAGGCGTACGGTTTTTCCATTAACAATATCATGTTGTAAAAACCAATGTAAATTTAATAGCAAAATTCTGTCAACTTTTTCCGTAAAAAACAAAACAGTGGTACTGTTTTTATGGTTACCGTAAAATGCTCTAGGAAATAAAAAACAACAACAACACTATTTTACGCTATGTTAAAACGATACATTTGTTTTTACGGTAGAAAAACTGGCAGCCACGTTGACTTAGCTGCCATATTTTTACTGTAAAATCTTGTTTTTAAGGGTGTTTTACTGTAAATGGACGGAAAAACAATACATTTGTTTTTACGGTAGAAAAACTGGCAGCTAAGTTTCCAGAATAAAAAAGGAAATTGTACTTATTTTCAATTAACAATATCATGTTGTAAAAAATCGTTGTAAATTTAATAATAAAATTCTGGCAACTTTTTCCGTAAAAAACAAAACAGTGGTACTGTTTTTATAGTTACCGTAAAATGTTGTAGGAAATAAAAATTTTTTAAAAAACACTATTTTACACTATTTTAAAACGATACATTTGTTTTTACGGTAGAAAAACTGGCAGCCAAGTTGACTTAGCTGCCATATTTTTACTGTAAAATCTTGTTTTTAATGGTGTATTACTATAAATGGACGGAAAAACAATACATTTGTTTTTACGGTAGAAAAACTGGCAGCTAAAATTACCAGAATAAAAAAGGAACTCGTACTGTTTTTCCATTAACAATATCATGTTGTAAAAACCGTTGTAAATTTAATAGTAAAATTCTGGCAACTTTTTCCGTAAAAAACAAAACAGTGGTACTGTTTTTATAGTTACCGTAAAATGCTGTAGGACATTTAAAAATAAATATGCTGAAGTAATATGTAGACTAGACTACTGCAACGCACTTCTTGTCGGGATCCCCAGCAAGAACATCCAGAAGCTGCAATACATACAGAATAGTGCTGCTAGGTTCCTGATTAGAGTTCGGAAATACGACCGCATCACAGCAATTCTCAAATCCCTTCACTGGCTTCTTGTTCCACTCAGGATTGAATACAAAGTCTCCCTACTAACCCACCATTGCCTCCATGGAAATGCCACCCTCTACCTCAAAGAACCACTCACCCCCAAATCCTCCACACAGCACATCCGCTCCGGACAGGCTAACGTCCTCCAACTTCCGAGGACAAAGCTACAAACAATGTGAGACCGGGCTTTCTGCTCCGCCACTCCCAGTCTGTGGAACACGCTCCCTGACCACCTGAGGGCACCACAGACTGTGGAGTCTTTTAAAAAAGACTTAAGAACCCTTCTTAAAATAAAAATTAAAAAAATTTAAAAAGCCTTTTTTTAGGTATCTGCATAGTAGTTCTTGCTATTAGGCTGTTTTAGTTTTTTTTTTTTTTTTTTTGCAATACACTATATCACTTTGAGGTTGTTTGCTCAATGTAAAGTGCTTTTTACAAATAAAATCTATTATTGTTATTATTATTATTATTATTAGTAGTAGTAGTATGTATCCCCTTCTAACTTCATGTGTGATTCATGAAATGAGTCCAAATTCACAGATGTACAATATGTTGAGGAAAACTTGTAAATTATATTCCTATTTATTACATCTTCTGATAGACTAAAATTTTACACCAATGGGAGCATTTTAAAACTCTACCAGACTCGCACCTATTTTACTGATGAACATTATAGCATCATTTATTCAGAAATTACAAATCACGACAAATGAAGAGAGACTACTATGAACAACAACATGTAAGTGTTGAAAAAAAACAATAAGATTTGTATGTTTTCAGAATGTGGTTGTTCTATTTTTAAACAAAGAAAACAATCTGAAGTTGTCTTTATTTTTAAGTTATCATGACATGATTTTACCAGTGCACCGCACTCGGGAATAGATTTTCCTCTGTGTGGCCCCTGAGCTAAAATAAGTTTGACACCGCTGTTCTATGTTGTTGAATATGCATTGTCCTAATTCAAATAAATAAATAAATACATACATAAATATTGTAGGTTTGTATATGCTAATTTAAACTATAATAAGTTTGAATTAGTCAACCTGAGCACAATGACAAAAAAAATCCAGAAAATATTTTAGTGCTCAACAAACAATAGCTAAAAAGAAAAAAATATTTAGCACAATTACGAAAACAAATTATATAAATGCAATAAATCAGTGGTTTCTAAACCTTTTTTCAGTGATGTACCCCCTGTGAAATTTTTTTTAATTCAAGCATTTTTGATTGGAAAAAAAAAAAGAGATAAAGAAGTAAAATACAGCACTATGTCATCAGTTTCTGATTTATTGAATTGTATATTTGTAGTGGTCTTTCTTGAACTATTTGGAAAATATATATATAAATATAACTAAAAACTTGTTGAAAAATAAAAAAGTGATTCAATCATAAATAAAGACTTCTACACATAGAAGTAATCATCAACTTAAAGTGCCCTCTTTGGGGATTGTAATAGAGATCAATCTGGATTCATGAACTTATTTCTACACTTTTCTTCACAAAAAAATAAATCTTTAACATCAATATTTATGGAACATGTCCACAAAAAAATCTAGCTGTCAACACTGAATATTGCATTGTTGCGTTTCTTTTCACAGTTTATGAACTATTATACATATTTTGTTGAAGTATTATTCAATAAATATATTTATAAAGGATTTTTGAATTGTTGGTATTTTTAGAATATTTTTTTAAAATCTCACGTACCCCTTGGCATACCTTCAAGTACCCCCATTTGAGAACCAGTGCTAAATAACAGTATTATTAAAATTAGTTGTGTTATGATCCATAGCCTGGATCATGTTTTGTCTGTTAGGTTTGACTACCTTAGTTCTGTTTCAGCACCCCTATTTTGTGTCTCCTTGGTTACCATGGGTGCTGATTGGTTGCAGCTGCCTCTGATTAGTGTCTGGGATGCTCACCTGCTGCCAGGCACTAATCAGAGTGCTATTTATTCCAGTTTCTTTCCAGACTTATTCGGGCTTCGTAGTTTGCATCACGCAACATCATGAAGTGCTTCGAGAGGCTGGTCCTGCACCACATCCAAGCCTGCCTCCCCCCCACCCTAGACCCACAGCAGTTTGCCTACCGGGCAAACAGATCCACGGATGACACCATATCCATGGCTCTCCACTCCACACTGAGCCACCTGGAACACCGGGGGAGCTATGTCAGGATGCTTTTCATTGACTATAGCTCCGCCTTCAATACCATCATTCCAGACATCCTGGTCACAAAACTGCTGGACTTAGGCCTACCCTCACCCACCTGTCTTTGGATTAAGGACTTCCTGACCAACCGACCTCAGACAGTAAAACTTGGCCCCCATCTCTCCTCCCCCCGCACACTCAGCATCGGCTCCCCACAGGGCTGTGTGCTGAGCCCTTTGCTGTACTCCCTCTACACCAGGGGTGCCCACACTTTTTCTGCAGGCGAGCTACTTTTCAATTGACCAACTCGAGGGGATCTACCTCATTTATATATATCATTCATATTTATTTATTTATGAAAGAGACATTTTTGTAAACAAGTTACATGTGTTTAATGATAATACAAGCATGTGTAACACATATAGATGTCTTTCTTTCACAAAGACTAGAATATAAGTTGGTGTATTACCTGATTCTGATGACTTGCATTGATTGGAATCAGACAGTAATGATGATAACGCCCACATTTTCAAATGGAGGAGAAAAAAAGTTGTCCTTTCTGTACAATACCAAAGTGGTTGGTTTTTGGCATCTAATTCATCCAGCTTCCATACACTTTACAAGAAAAACATTGGCGGCAAATTCCGTAGCTTGCTTGATTGACATTCACGGCACCCGAGGGTCTTGTGAGATGACGCTGGCTGCTGCCAGTTCATTATTATGAAAAAATGACAGAGGAAGGCGAGAAACACTTTTTATTTCAACAGACTTTTGCGCCGTCCCTTCCGTCAGAACTCTAAAGCCCGACTGCACATTTCCTATCTTCACAATAAAAGCCCTGCTTCATGCTGCCTGCGCTAACAAAATAAGAGTCTCGGAAAGCTGGCGTGCACAAGTGATGTGCACGCCAGCTTTCTGAGGGATCGCTTGTACACGCCAGTTTTCCGAGACTCTGTATTTAGTTAGCGCAGGCAGCATGAAGCAGGGCTTTTATTGTGAAGATAGGAAATGTGCAGTCGGCCTTTAGAGTTTTGACGGAAGGTACGGCGCGATAGTCTGTTGAAATAAAAAGTGTTTCTCGCCTTCCTCTCGGTCATATTTTCATAATAATGATCTTGCAGCAGCCAGCGTCATCTCACAAGACCCTCCGGTACCGTGAATGTCATTTAAGTGACGTCTTGGTGAAGATTGATGATCACTAATTTTTAGGTCTATTTTTTTTAAAAGCGTGGCTGGAGATCGATCGACACACCCCCCGCGGTCGACTGGTAGCTCGCGATCGACGTAATGGGCACCCCTGCTCTACACCCATGACTGTAGTCCAGCCCACTCGGAGAACACCATCATCAAGTTCGCCGATGACACAACGGTAGTGGGTCCCATTACAGGGGGAGATGAGTCTGCATACAGAGATGAGGTCCCTGAAACTATCAGCGTGGTGTTCAGTGAATAATTTGGCACTGAACACCACAAAAACCAAGGAACTCATCTTTGACTTCAGGAAAAACACTGCAGACCCCGCCCCCCCTCTACATCAACGGCGAGGAGGTGGAGAGAGTCAGCTCCTTCAAGTTTCTCGACACCCTCATATCTGCTGACCTGTCCTGGACCCAAAATACAACTGCGGTCATCCGAAAGGCCCAGCGGAGACTCCATTTCCTGAGGGTGCTGAGGAAGAACAGACTGGAGAGGCAGCTGATGGTGACTTTCTATCGCTCGGCTGTCGAGAGCCTGCTGACGTACTGCATAACAGTGTGGTACGCCAGCTGCACTGAAGCAGACAAACAGGCGATTCAGAGGGTCATAAAGTCGGCACAAAAAATCATTGGCTGTCCCCTGCCCTCCCTGAAGGACTTACACGACTCCCGTTGCCTCAACAGAGCAAAAAACATTACCAAGGACAGCACACACCCTGGCTTCCACCTGTTCGACTTGCTACCATCAGGCAGGCGCTACAGGTGCATCAGAGCCAGAACAAACAGGCTCAGAGACAGCTTCTTTCCCAAAGCTGTCACCATGTTGAACTCTAACTTATAATAATAATAATTCACCGCTATACAATATAATGCCCTTATACGCTACTGTGCAATACTACCCTTCCAGTGCAATACGTCCGTCACTGATTGTTATTTATTACCTCGGTACTCCTGTCTTGCTCTGTATATTGTACAGTATTTGTATTTTGTACTTATATAGTGTTTTGTATATTGTACAGAATTGCTTATTATTTTTATTGGATAGTAGTCTGTTTATTTCAATTGTTAGTTTTTCCTTTTTACCTCTTATGTCATTTATTTCACCCCATATTTGTTCCCACTACCGCACATTAAGTTGGAGCCTTTAATATCGTTATATGCAAATATAATGACAATAAAGTTCATTCTATTCTATTCTATTCTATTCTAAAGATGATTCGTTTTTGATTCCTCTTTATATGCTAGCTTCCACGCTAGGCTCTATAGTTTGATTCCTGTTTTATATGCCAGCTTCCACGCTAGGCTCTACTGAGCTCTGCCTTCAATCAATCATTTAATGTTTACTTATATAGCCCTAAATCACTAGGGTCTCAAAGGGCTGCACAAACCACTACGACATCCTCGGTAGGCCCACATAAGGGCAAGGAAAACTCACACCCAGTGGGACGTCGGTGACAATAATGACCCAGTGAGAACCTTGGAGAGGAGGAAAGCAATTGATGTCGAGCGGGTCTAACATGATACTGTGAAAGTTCAATCCATAATGGATCCAACACAGTTGCAAGAGTCCAGTCCAAAGCGGATCCAACACAGCAGCGAGAGTCCCGTTCACAGCGGAGCCAGCAGGAAAACATCCCAAGCGGAGGCGGATCAGCAGCGCAGAGATGTCCCCAGCCGATACACGGGCGAGCAGTACATGGCCACCGGATCGGACCGGACCCCCTCCACAAGGGGGAGTGGGACATAGGAGAAAAAGAAAAGAAACGGCAGATCAACTGGTCTAAAAAGGGAGTCTATTTAAAGGCTAGAGTATACAAATGAGTTTTAAGGTGAGACTTAAATGCTTCTACTGAGGTGGCATCTCGAACTGTTACCGGGAGGGCATTCCAGAGTACTGGAGCCCGAAATGAAAACGCTCTATAGCCCGCAGACTTTTTTTGGGCTTTGGGAATCACTAATAGGCCGGAGTCCTTTGAACGCAGATTTCTTGCCGGGACATATGGTACAATACAATCGGCAAGATAGGATGGAGCTAGCCCGTGTAGTATTTTATACGTAAGTAGTAAAACCTTAAAGTCACATCTTAAGTGCACAGGAAGCCAGTGCAGATGAGCCAGTACAGGCGTAATGTGATCAAACTTTCTTGTTCTTGTCAAAAGTCTAGCAGCCGCATTTTGTACCAACTGTAATCTTTTAATGCTAGACATGGGGAGACCCGAAAATAATACGTTACAGTAATCGAGACGAGACGTAACAAACGCATGGATAATGAGTTCAGCGTCTTTAGTGGACAGAATGGAGCCTTCCGTGCTATCGGCATGCTTTTGAGGTTTCCTGTTTTTTCCCGCATGATTTATGAGGAATAAATCATTTCCTACCTGCATGCTGTGTCCGGAGTCCGTCTGCATCTTGGGAGAACAAACTCCCAACACCATGCGACCAAATCGTTACAAATTATTATTACAAACAAAATACAGTAAATGCAAAAGAACTATATTATATAAGTTATTACGCTACATCCTTCAGTTATTTGCACTAAAAATGTCAACCAGGACTAGGCCGTGAGTATGATACAGTAATTTTTCGACTATTAGTTTGAGGTTTCCATTCATTCACTTTGAACCCCGCGACTGTGTGGCGAGCTGCACTTTGGTGTGTCAGGTTTCTTCCAACTCCCGTGCTGTCATCGCCCTCGAAGTAAAGACGCCGACTTCCACTATTACGGCCAGACAAAAACGAGCCCGTGATAATCGGCCATCTCCAGCTTGTTAGTCAAGCTCAAGTCTTCATCAATGTCATTATCATCGCTTATTGAGCTCTTCGGTCTAAGTTGCCAGCCCTGCTGTCAGCACGGATCCTGAGCTCACCCCGAACCCAGGTCCACGTGAGGGTGTCTGGTTCCACTCGGCCCTCTCCGCTCCACCCGGATCACAACAGCGTATCTGTGTTCACCTGTTAGCACCTGCCGCAGCAGGGGAAAACAGGCCGCCGAGTCGCCGTCGGCCCAACACGCTGCCGGACGCCATGTGGAACGCGCCTCCCTGTCACCAAAAACCCTCCCACAAAACACACGGAAGAATGAAAACCCCTTTCCACCTGTCAACACTTTCCCTTTGCAGCCGAGTCCTGCAAACATAGGGGAGATACATGAAAAGCACTTCACCAATCAGCCATCCATCAGGTAATTAAAAAGATTCAGAGTATCATCTGACAAGTTTGTCCCGACATGGCCTCTTTAGAAGAAAGCATTCTCCGAACGTGTTATCACTTATCAGACATCAAAGGGGGTTCTTCCATTTACAGCACACAAGTTAAGGATGGTTAAAAAAAAACATTAGGTATGCTCCATGTACAGCAGGGGTGTCAAACTCAAATACAGAGTGGGCCAAAATTTTAAACCGAACAAAACCGCGGGCCAAGGTTGAACAAATTAACTTTTTAATAGGGACCCACACAAGTTTTGCATTGAATATTGAACGAGCAAGGCTTGTATAAACGTTATAGTGACATGCAAAATCGATTTTCAAATATTAATAACAATTTAAAAATATCAATGGTATATTAAATACAATTTAAATAAAAAAAAATTGAATGCCTCTTACATATTTGCAGCTTTCTGATGTAAATATCAACATTACCTTGGCGGGGTTTGGTGGTAGTGGGGGGGGTGTATATTGTAGCATCCCGTAAGAGTTATTGCTGCAAAGGGTTCTGGGTATTTGTTCTGTTGTGTTTATGTTGTGTTACGGTGCGGATGTTCTCCCTAAATGTGGTTGTCATTCTTGTTTGGTGTGGGTTCACAGTGTTGCGCATACTTGTAACAGTGTTAAAGTTGTTTATACGGCCACCCTCAGTGTGACCTGTATGGCGGTTGACCAAGTATGCTTTGCATTCACTTGTTTGTGTGTAAAGTCTGCATATAGTATGTGACTGGTTTGTATGGAGAAAAAGCGGGCGGGACGACAGGTTGTAGAGGACGTTGAAAACAGTGCCTTTAAGGCACGTCCCCAATGATGTTGTTTGGGTGGAAATCGAGAGAAATTCGGGAGAATGGTTGCCCCGGGTGATTTTCAACAAGGGCACTGAAATTCGGGAGTCTCCCGGGAAAATCGTGAGGGTTGGTAAGTATGAATATTAGCGGTGAATGCGGTGTTATAATACCGGCGGACCAGCTCTAATGTTAATTTGATATTGCCTCAAGGGCCAAATTAAATTACACGGTGGGCCAAATTTGGCCCGCGGGCCTGAGTTTGACACCCATGATGAACAGTAATTGCCATATTTATTCATATTTTTACTATCAGTCATGTGGCTCCATACTGACGATCTACCAAATAATTTCATATGTACAAGCGCAACATTATCATGGCGACAATAATCACATGAGGCAAGCGTCATATTATGGAAATAAATAGCTCTTTATGTCAGTAAAATATAGGTATGGGTACCCATCACATTTGAAGGGTACCAATTACGGGTGCCTGGGAATCTATACCAATACTCAACATTACCAATGGTGCGGTACAGCTCGGCAGGTAGAGTGTCCGAGGTTTGATCCCAGCTTCTGCCATCCTAGTCACTGCCGTTGTGTCCTTGGGCAAGACACTTTACCCACCTGCTCCCAGTGTCACCCACATTGGTTTAAATGTAACTTCGAAATTGTGTTTCACTTTGTAAAGCGCTTTGTCACTAGAGAAAAGCGCTATATAAATATAATTCACTTCACTTTTGTGTGTGTTAATAAATGTTAATTGCCCCTGTGTAGCTGGGATAGGCTCCAGCACCCACCCCGAACCCTGTAAGGCAGTGGTCCCCAACCACCGGGCTGCAAAATAATTTTTTATTATTATTATTTTTTTTTTTTTTAAATAAATAAAAAATATTTTTTTTATTTTATTAAATCAACATAAAAAACACAATATACACTTACGATTAGTGCACCAACCACAAAAACCTCCCTTTTTCATGTCAAAAACGTCCCTTTTTCATGACGAAGAAAAAAAAAAAAAAAAAAAGGACATCCCCAACCCACCACCCGGGCCGCGGGACAAATTATTAAGCGTTGACCGGTCCGCGGATACAAAAAGGTTGGGGACAATTGCCGTAAGGGACACGCGGTAGAAAATGGATGGATGGATGTTCGATAATACAACTACCATATTTTTCGGACCCGAGTACGCACCGGATTGTAAGGCACACTGCCGATGAGCGGGTCTCGTCAGGTTTATTTTATAGGTCTATAGGTCTCATTAAAAGGGGTCATGTTATGTCTTTCTAAATGGAAAACACTTCCTTGTGGTTTACATAACATGTAATGGTGGTTCTTTGGTCAAAATGCCATCCATCCATCATCTTTTGCTTATCCGAGGTCGGGTCACGGGGGCAGCAGCCTAAGCAGGGAAGCCCAGCCTTCCTTCTCCCCAACCACTTCGTCTAGCTCTTCCCGGGGGATCCCGAGGCGTTCCCAGGCCAGCCGGGAGACATAGTCTTCCCAACGTGTCCTGGGTCTTCCCCGTGGCCTCCTACCGGTTGGACGTGCCCTAAACACCTCCCTAGGGAGGCGTTCGGGTGGCATCCTGGCCAGATGCCCGAGCCACCTTTATCTGGCTCCTCTCGATGTGGAGGAGCAGCGGCTTTACTTTGAGTTCCTCCCGGATGGCAGAGCTTCTCACCCTATCTCTAAGGGAGAGCCCCGCCACACGGCGGAGGAAACTCATTTCGGCCGCTTGTACCCGGGATCTTATCTTTTCGATCATGACCCAAAGCTCATGACCATAGGTGAGGATGGGAATGTAGATCGACCGGTAAATTGAGAGCTTTGCCTTCCGGCTCAGCTCCTTCTTCAGCACAAAATGTTGCATAGACTATGTTTCACAGATCATCTTCAATACGCTTTCTGACAGTCGCTTCCAGATGTGCCGTTTTGTGGGCGGTCTCATTTACGTGACTCATCTTCGACAGTGTCTTCTCCCCGTCATCTTTTTTGTAGCGGGAGTGGAAGAAGAGTCAAAAGTTGGAGCTAACAGTTTTAATGACATTCAGACTTTACTTTAATCAATAACGGAGTAGCATCTCCTCATCCGTGGCTCACCAATACAATAACAATGCCTTAAATGTGTCCCGTGAAAAAAAGACGTCCCACCGGAACTCTCGAATAACCAAGGTTCCTTAGGTGAATAATGTTTACTCACTACACCGGTATGTTTTAGCGCTTTCATGGCGAGTTTACTGACAAATATAAGTAAGAACTTTACACTACTTTATATTAGAAATGGCAACAGTAGAGGATGAATATCCCATAAGATAGGGAAAAATAAGCTTATCGACTACGGCGTCCCCACAAACTACAAAGGCGGACTCATGCAAATTTTCAGGATTTATGCAGATCCCAGGTACCAGAAAGTAAGAAAAGTTGCTTTTGCATACTGCGAAACGAAACGCCAGCTAATATATCTTACCTTATACACACACCATATTAATACTCGGATGTTGAAGCACAGCACAATGCATCAAGCGATGAGACGTCATCAGCTTACCAAAGTCGTACTAAAACATTTTGATAGATTTTTGAGCACCGAGTGTTGTGTTCTATATTTTCAATGGAACATATAAAATGTTGGTGTTGTTTACTTGAGTCATATTGCAGTCTACGTGTATCTCTTATGTGTGACTGCCATCATATTGTAGTCTACAGGTATCTCTTATGTGTGACTGCCATCTACTTGTCACACTTATCATTTCACCATGTACCAAACAAAATAGCTTCGAGGTCTGTAAGCATAACCAAAATTATTCCGTACATTAGGCGCACCAGGTTATAAGGCTTATTGAGAAAATAAAATTATTTTAAGTGCGCCCCATTGTCTGAAAAATATGGTAATGTTTTTAATGCACAAATTTAAAATGAGCTGATTATGACAACTGTGCTGTCATTTGCTTTATCTTGTTTTCTTATTACATTTCAGTATCATTTGCAATGTTGTTGCACTTCCATGACATTAGATGGCAGTACTGTACAGGCTATATCTATAGTTGGTTGTCTAACTCCAAAGTAGCTTTTTTCCATGTGTTGCGGGCGTTATGTTGCGCCCTACAAAGTGTTTATAGTGTGTGTACGGTGCTCATTACACACCAGTGTTTGATCATAACATTGATCTTAGTTGTCTTTACTAAATTTGGAGGTGTCGAAATCGCCAGGTAAAATCACTAATGCTGATGGTAGCCTGTCTATAACAAATCCCATGTAAATTAGCATTAAGCCAGCGCACTTTGGAAGAGTTTGTTTGTTTGTTTGTTTGTTTGTTTGTTTGTTTATTATTTCTTCGGTCAGTGGTCAATAAAATAAACAAACAGTTTTACATCCATGAATTCATTAATTGACAATTTTACAGACCGAAAGGGTTTAGGCTGAAGTTGAGTGGTGCCTTACTTTACATTGGAGCTTTTTCTACCAAGCATCCGTTCTTTGTTGGTGTTCAATCTGGCCTGCAGGATATTCCCAAATATTTTTTTTAGATCTTTAAGATGGAAACTGTAGCTGCCATTATAATGTGCAGTGATGTTTTCAAGTTACCGTAAGTCTTGAACTATAAAAGTATTTAAATCGTTGGAATTGGCACTTTTGCATAATATTCTAGTTACTATGGTAATCTAAGTCACGGCAGCTCAGACGAGGCACCAAGCAGTGTGGGTTGGGAGCGTTTCCACGGAGTGTTTCCATAGCGACCAGCCTGAAATGTGGGTGTCAGGGACAGACGCAGACTGAGATTTTTACAACAAAGTTCTAAAGCTTAGTGATATATCATATACCTTAGATCAGGAGTGCCCACACTTTTTCTGCAGGCGAGCTACTTTTCAATTGACCAACTCGAGGGGATCTACCTCATTTATATATATCATTTATATTTATTTATTTATGAAAGAGACATTTTTGTAAACAAGTTAAATGTGTTTAATGATAATACAAGCATGTGTAACACATATAGATGTCTTTCTTTCACAAAGACAAGAATATAAGTTGGTGTATTACCTGATTCTGATGACTTGCATTGATTGGAATCAGACAGTAATGATGATAACGCCCACATTTTCAAATGGAGGAGAAAAAAAGTTGTCCTCTCTGTACAATACCACATGAAAGTGGTTGGTTTTTGGCATCTAATTCATCCAGCTTCCATACACTTTACAAGAAAAACATTGGCGGCAAATTCCGTAGCTTGCTTGATTGACATTCACGGCACCCGAGGGTCTTGTGAGATGACGCTGGCTGCTGCCAGTTCATTATTATGAAAAAATGACAGAGAGGAAGGCGAGAAACACTTTTTATTTCAACAGACTTTCGCGCCATCCCTTCCGTCAAAACTCTAAAGCCCGACTGCACATTTCCTATCTTCACAATAAAAGCCCTGCTTCATGCTGCCTGCGCTAACAAAATAAGAGTCTCGGAAAGCTGGCGTGCACAAGTGATGTGCACGCCAGCTTTCTGAGGGATCGCTTGTGCACGCCAGTTTTCCGAGACTCTGTATTTAGTTAGCGCAGGCAGCATGAAGCAGGGCTTTTATTGTGAAGATAGGAAATGTGCAGTCGGCCTTTAGAGTTTTGACGGAAGGTACGGCGCGAGAGTCTGTTGAAATAAAAAGTGTTTCTCGCCTTCCTCTCGGTCATATTTTCATAATAATGATCTTGCAGCAGCCAGCGTCATCTCACAAGACCCTCCGGTACCGTGAATGTCATTTAAGTGACGTCTTGGTGAAGATTGATGATCACTAATTTTTAGGTCTATTTTTTTAAAAAGCCTGGCTGGAGATTGACTGACACACCCCCCGCGGTCGACTGGTAGCTCACGATCGACGTAATGGGCACCCCTGCCTTAGATTGTAGGTGGGGGGAGGGTTTTTTTTACACTTCATGTACATATTTTGCTGTGTTTGTTGCATTTTTGTTGCGTTTCGCTTGATTGCAAAATATATCAATTGAGAGGGGTGTGACGTTCATATCAGAATCAGAATCAGCTTTATTGTCATTATGCAGGGTAACGAGATTGATCAATATTCAGTGTTTTATCATTCATAGTTAATATTGTAAATCCCACATTCTTTATTAGCATGTACATTCTGTGTCTCATTCAGTAAAAAAATAGAAATTCCATTCCATTTTTTAAGGCGGTCTGTCATAACGTTTTTAGCTTTCAATCAGACATTACTGTGTGGTTTTATGTTAGTGTTCCTAAAAATCAGATATATCGGCCCCCAGACACATTTTATTCTCTAAATCAGGGGTGTCAAACTCGAATACAGAGTGGGCCAAAATTCTAAACTGAACAAAGCCGCGGGCCATAGTTGAAAAACTTAACCTTTTAATAGGGACCCAAACAAGTTTTGCATTGAATATTGAACAAGCAAGGCTTATATAACTTTATAGTGACATGCAAAATCGAGTTTTCTTGGTAGCGGGGGTGTATATTGTAGCGTCCCGGAAGAGTTAGTGCTGCAAGGGGTTCTGGGTATTTGTTCTGTTGTGTTTATGTTGTGTTACGGTGCGGATGTTCTCCCGAAATGTGTTTGTCATTCTTGTTTGGTGTGGGTTCACAGTGTGGTGTAACAGTGTTAAAGTTGTTTATACGGCCACCCTCAGTGTGACTTGTATGGCTTTTGACCAAGTATGCCTTGCATTCACTTGTGTGTGTGTAGAAGCCGCATATAATACGTGACTGGGCCAGCACGCTGTTTGTATGGAAGAAAAGCGGACGTGATGACAGGTTGTAGAGGATGCTAAAAGCAGTACCTTTAAGGCACGCCCCCAATATTGTTGTCCGGAGGAAATTCGGGAGAATTTCATTTTCGGGGGGGGAGCCCTGAAATTCGTGATTCTCCTGGAAAGATCGGGAGGGTTGGCAAGTATGAGAATTAGCGTTGAATACGGTGATACAGCGGCACCGCCACTGTATAATACCGGCGGGCCAGCTCTAATTTTAATTTATTATTGCCTCGAGGGCCAAATTAAATTACACGGCGGGCCAAATTTGGCCTGCGGGCCAGAGTTTGACACCCATGCTCTAAATGCTGGGCCCCCCCAGCAAAATAATTGCCCAGAAGAAGTTTTAGCGGAGTTCACCCCGAGTGCTGCCTTAGTGATTGTTTCTTTGATATTGCAACCGGACGTGACGTCACAACCAACAAAGGTATCGTAACTTGGCAACACTTGATTGAATTGATACCCGGTAGCACCAACAAAATTCAGTCGCTGCCTATTAGAGTACCAAATTTCTTAGTGCTACCTGAGTACAAACTCGGCCACCTGCAACAAGTGTGTTGAAGGTGATATCGTGCAAGTGACGTCTTGTATTAGGGAAATCATGTCGCGTCAAGACAGAGGCACACAGACTCTGGTGCTCTTTTGAAAAGTTACTTCCAAACTTAACACGGCAACAGCAGTCGTCAGATCCAACACTTCATATGTTGCCGTAGCGCTAGTCACAACAGCAACTCAACACTTCCTCATCATGCCAAACTTTTTCAACTGGAGGCCCACATAGTGAAAAGAAATCCAAGGATGCGAGTGCATTTTTGATATTTCACTTTCAAAACCAGTACAATACAAGCCTGCATGTCAGCTTTGTGTTATTGGCGTCAATATTTCAACTGTTTCTCATTTCACTTGTGTTTTTTTATTCCACTTTATATGTTTTTTTTTCCAATTCCACGACCTCTGTGCCACAATAACGGTCATGGTGATCGGGGTGCAGTCACAAATCCCGAAATGTAAATTCTGAATATCAACATTTAACCACAAGCAGGTCGGGTTTTTTTTTTTTGCACATTATCTGTCTTCTGTATCTCAGCTGGTTTTGGTGCAATAATTATTACAAATTTTATTGTACATTGTTAAATTTAGTCATCCTCAGGATTTTCAGAAAAAAACTGGGCCGCATGTTGAATACTCTTGACAAAGTTTAGAATCCCATGATTTGTTGAACTGAAGATGCATATATTTTACTAAGGGTGGGCATCAAAGCAAGTTGACCTTGGCCAAAAAAAAAATGTTTGCCAAAAGGTGACATTAGCAATTTTATTTTTTTTAAGGTTTTATATCTAAGGATTATATAAATGACTATTTTGTTTAACTTGCATGTCACAAAATTCCGTAAAAACAAAAAAGCCATCATTTTCTGTTTTTTAAAGTACTTGTTCATTTACTATTTAGGCAACAGCATTGTTTCAGCATCGTTTGGCACCGGTATCAATTGTAAAGTACTGGAAAGTACTATCCCTTTTTTTACCTTTTCAACTAAAGAGGAGACCCACTCAATTATTAACACTGTATTAGTAATAAGAAATCCAATTCCCTCTATTTATATAGCACTTTTAACAACAAAAGTGTCTCCAGAGTGCTGCACATAAAATGAAACAATAAGAAGTAATCAAATTACAAGCATTCAAAATTAAACAACTTAACAATGAAAACATATATTAATAGAATAAAATAATTAAATACATTAATAAAATAGAATAAAACAATAAAAACATGTCTTTATTTTAATCGTATTCAATAAATTTAGGCTGAATTTAGTTTATAACGTTGTCAAATGATCTATGAAACCATGTGTTAATTACAAAGATTATCTATTCAACACATAAAACATACGCTTATGTCAGGCTGATTAGAGATATAAATATTAACCAATTATACTGCATAAAAGGGGGAAAATTATGTGGAGCTAAAATGATTACATTCTAACTAAATTAATAATAAATACAATTTAAAATCCATCCATCCATCCATTTTCTACCGCTTATTCCCTTTTGGGGTCGCTGGCGCCTATCTCAGCTACAATCGGGCGGAAGGCGGGGTACACCCTGGACAAGTCGCCACCTCATCGCAGGGCCAACACAGATAGACAGACAACATTCACACTCACATTCACACACTAGGGCCAATTTAGTGTTGCCAATCAACCTATCCCCAGGTGCATGTCTTTGGAAGTGGGAAGAAGCCGGAGTACCTGGAGGGAACCCACGCATTCACGGGGAGAACATGCAAACTCCACACAGAAAGATCCCAAGCCTGGATTTGAACCCAGGTCTGCAGGACCTTCGTATTGTGAGGCAGACGCACTAACCCCTCTTCCACCGTGAAGCCTACAATTTAAAATAATAAATATTATTAAATGTGTTTTATACATAAACTGGCAATACAATTGGAGTGCAACTAAAAATACAGCTTTACCAATTGAGTCATAATTTTTGCGCTTAAGAAACTTCTATGACATTAGCTCCAGACTTCTTCTGTTTGTTTGAGATAGTCATTACTGCCACAGTGGTAGAAACGTGTATTACAACTGAGTACTGCTGCGGTCCATACGAACCACAGCTGGGAAGCTGATATATATTGCCGGCCCTCTAGGACTCTGCACAGGACGAACAACATGGTAACTTCTTGTATGAAACATCAGGGGCAGCTGACACGACATGGCTTTTGTGTTTAGGTTTATCTGGCCTAGAGTACGTTAAGTGTATTACTACTTAAAGGGGAACATTATCACAATTTCAAAAGGGTTAAAAACAATAAAAATCAGTTCCCAGTGGCTTGTTGTATTTTTTGAAGTTTTTTTCAAAATTTTACCGGTCCCGGAATATCCCTAAATAAAGCTTTTAAGTGCCTTATTTTCGCTATCTTCGAAACCACTATCCATTTTCCTGTGACGTCACACAGTGCTGCCAATGTAAACAAACAATGGCAGATACCACAGCAAGATATAGCGACATTAGCTCGGATTCAGACTCGGATTTCAGCGGTTTAAGCGATTCAACAGATTACGCATGTATTGAAACAGATGGTTGGAGTATGAAAGTATTGAAGAAGAAACTGAAGCTATTGAGCGAATAGCTATTGACGCTATTCTTAGCCATAGCATGGCCGAATAGCTGCGTTAGCATCGCCGGTAAAATGTGCGGACCAAATGATCAGGACTTTCGCATTTTGTGATAATGGAGCAACTTAAATCCGTCGATTGGTAAGTGTTTGATTCGCATTAAATGAGGGCGGAAGGAAACATAATATAGTTGCAAATGCATCTGCAGGTTATCCATACATCTCTGTGCCATGTCTGCTTTAGCACCACCGTTAAATAGCATGTTAGCATCGATTAGCATAGCATGTTAGCATCGATTAGCTGGCAGTCAACATCAACAAAACTCACCTTTGTGAATTTGTTGATTTTATAGTTGCAAATGCATCTGCAGGTTATCCATACATCTCTGTGCCATGTCTGCTTTAGCACCGCCGGTAAATAGCATGTTAGCTTCGATTAGCATAGCATGTTAGCATCGATTAGCTGGCAGTCACGCCGCAACCAAGTATGTCTGATTAGCGCATAAGTCAACATCAACAACACTCACCTTTGTGATTTTGTTGACTTTATCATTGCAAATGCATCTGCAGGTTATCCATACATCTCTGTGCCATGTCTGTCATCGCCGGTAAAATGTGGAGACACTTTGGCACATTCAATGGGGGTCTGGCGGCAGACACTTTCGCATCTTCGGGCCAGTGGTGCAACTTGAATCCCTCCCTGTTAGTCTTGTTACACCCTCCGACAACACAACGTCGAGGCATGATGTCTCCAAGGTTCCAAAAAATAGTCGAAAAAACGGAAAATACCAGAGCTGAGACCCGGTGTTTACAATGTGTTGAAAATGAAAATGGCGGCTGTATTACCTCGGCGACGTCAGATTCTGACGTCATCACATCCAGAGCGATAAACAGAAAGCCAAAATTCACCCATTTAGAGTTCGTAAATCGGTTAAAAAAAAATATGGTCTTTTTTCTGCACCATCAAGGTATATATTGACGCTTACATAGGTCTGGTGATAATGTTCCCCTTTAAAAATGTGTTCTTTCTCAGTTGGCACACATGTACTCAGTGGTTCCTTACAACTACTGGCCAAGCGTGCATATTACAGTGTGTTCTACGTGACACTGTCAGAAAAGTTCCCACATCAACTAGTGTCACAGTTCACATCCCCTCAAGGTTTCTATGAAAAAGAATACAAAATTTCTAGATAAGTTCCATTTCCCATAGTTGAGGTTTACGGGTGTTGTGAACAGACTCCAGTTCAAAAGCAGCTCAAATAACCCAATGTGCTGATGGTGGAAGCACAACACGAAACTACTAATAATCAAGGCTGACATGCTCTAGCAGTTCCCCTTTCCGACTCTAATCAGATAAGAGGACCTGAGGCCCTCAACATCACCTTACCGGGGACTGGCATGACTGAGCACGTAGGTTGTACATTGACTTGATTTTTTTTTTTTTTTTTTTTTTTTAGGAATTACTGTGGTGATATAACTGCTTAAGCAATGACCTCTGCAAAAAAAATTAAAAAGGATTAATATCAGCAAAAATGGGTGCACTTTCACATGATTGAAATTTTTGTAAAGTTTGCAGCAGTTAGTCGGCTCACATTCAAACAAGCTGCAATCACTATTACTTGTTTTCATCAGCTCTAAACATGTAAGTTACGGCCCACGGAATAAACACACGCACGCGCCCATTAGTCATGTTTCTTGTCAGTTAATGATAGCGACTTGGCAATGCTTAGTAATCTCTAATTACAGTGCCCCTCGGAAAAATCTCCCGGAGCCACAATTCTCTCGAATTTCTCCCGATTTCTACCCAGACAACAATATTGGGGGCAGGCCTTAAAGGCACTGTCTTTCGCATCCTCTCTCACCTGAAAAGGAGACTATTATATATATGTCTCCATTATCCATAGGTTTAACCCATAAAGTAGGCAGGCACGGAGGTATTTCTCAGCGTGTGTTTATTCCAGCCGGCACGTTAATACACTGACACACCACATCCTGATTTCCATCATGCATTGCTTCAAAACTACGGCAAGTAGTAATGTCCAAAAACATAACAGATATGAAGCAGAAGAACGAAGAAGAGACGTGGCGACGACGAGTAAGAAGAAGTACGCTTGCAAGTTCCGAAATGATTGGAAAAAATAACTTCAGTTCATCCAGGACAGCTCGAAGGGGAAGGGGTATGCTGTCTGTAAATTTTGTGTATATATATATATATATATATATATATATATATATATATATATATATATATATAGTTGCATCCCAAAAACACCATACATACTGTGAAGCATGGGGGTGGAAACATCATGCTTTGGGGCTGTTTTTCTGCTAAGGGGACAGGAAGACTGATCCGTGTTAAGGAAAGAATGAATGGGGCCATGTATCGTGAGATTTTGAGCCAAAACCTCCTTCCATCAGTGAGAGCTTTGAAGATGAAACGGGGCTTGGTCTTCCAGCATGACCCGGGCATCGAAGGAGTGGCTCCGTAAGAAGCATTTGAAAGTCCTGGAGTGGCCTAGCCAGTCTCCAGACCTCAACCCCATAGAAAATCTGTGGAGGGAGTTGAAAGTCCTTGTTGCTCTGCGACAGCCCCAAAACATCACTGCTCTCGAGAAGATCTGCATAGAGGAATGGGCCAAAATACCAGCTACTGTGTGTGCAAACCTGGTAAAGCCCTATAGTAATCGTTCGACCTCTGTTATTGCCAACAAAGGTTATATTACAAAGTGTTGAGTTGAATTTTTGTTATTGACCAAATACTTATTTTCCACCATAATTTACAAATAAATTATTTAAAATTCCTACAATGTGAATTCCTGGATTTTTTTTTTCACATTCTGTCTCTCACAGTTGAAGTGTACCTATGATGAAAATTACAGACCTCTGTCATCATTTTAAGTGGGAGAACTTGCACAATCGCTGGCTGACTAAGTACTTTTTACCCCACTGTGTGTGTGTATATATATATATATATATATATATACATACATACATACATATATATATATCCATCCATTTTCTACCGCTTATTCCCTTTCGGGGTCGCGGGGGGTGCTGGCGCCTATCTCAGCTACAATATACATATGTATATATATATATATATATATATATATATATATATATATATATATATATATATATATATATATATATATATATATATATATATATATATATACATACATATATATATATATATATATATATATATATATATAAATCTTTTTTTTCTTTTTTTTTTTTCTTCTTCTTTGTCATGAAAAAGGGACGTTTTTGTCATGAAAAGGGGAGTTTTTTGTGGTTGGTGCACTATTTGTAAGTGTATATTTTGTTTTTTATGTTGATTTGATAAAAAAAAAATTTTTTTTTTTTTTTTATAAAAAATTATTCTGCGGCATGGTACCAATCGGGCCATGGCCCGGTACCAGGCCGCGGCCCGGTAGTTGGGGACCACTGACTTAAACCACTAATGGTGACATTTGCTAGCAGGTGGCTGCATTTTTAACACATGATGCCACTCAAACTGACAGCGTTAATTTCCCTCTGAAAGTATGGAATGAACTCACAACTAATCATTAACTTCACTCTGATGTAAAGACGCTTTAACGGAGCGTGAACTTTTGTAAATCAGGAGTGAAGTATGTAATCAACTCACACACACTGCTAGGCTCGCTTTTAAAAACTGTCACCGCAAAAAAAAAAAATCCCTGCTGCGTGTTTTACAAACGTTTACGCCAGATGACTCCACACCCTTCCGAAGGTTTGCTTAGGATGTTGCCAAAAATCTCATGAGAGAGGAAGGCTTTATAAATATATTTTAAAAAAAAGGCCTGCTTCAACATGTTTGGTTTAAGAGGAAAACCACACTTATCTCATTAAACCGTTCTTGCCCCTGGCGAGCAGCAACACTCACAGAAATGCGCGCAACTGTGTGTGTATCGGTCAACTTCAAAATGGCTAATTTACTGTGATCGTGTAACAAATTTGTCAGCTTTAATTAATTGCAGTGATTAATAAAAAAAATTTTTTAAAAAGCACTCCCAGAGGGAGTTGTAGGGTGTCCCCTGCCAGATGACAATTAATTGATTGTAATGGACACTTATTGGGTCTATTTGATTCCATGTGTACACTCTCAGTTACATTTATAAAATAACTTAATATGTAGAAGTTGGGGAGGAATTTAATTTTGTTTGACTCTGTTGCACAGTCAGGAAAATGTTTACTTTAAATATGTTCACTTTTATTGATGTAAACATGGAGTTTTTTTTATCATTATTATTATAGGCCTACTGAAACCCACTACTACCGACCACGCAGTCTGATAGTTTATATATCAATGATGAAATATCAACATTGCAACACATGGCAATACGGCCTTTTTAGTTCACTAAATTGCAATTTTAAATTTTACGCGAGTTTCTTGTTGAAAACGTCGCGGAATGATGACGCGTACGCGTGACGTCACGGACCGTCAGGAAATATTAGCGCTGCACCACTCGCGGCTAAAAGTCGTCTGCTTTAACCGCATAATTACACAGTATTTTGGACACCTGTGTTGCTGAATCTTTTTCAATTTGTTCATTTAATAGTGGAGACTATAAAGAAGAATGCTGTTGGTGGAAAGCGGTGGATTGCAGCTGTCTTTAGCATCGAGACACAGCCGTTGTTTCTTTGTTTGTTGTGAAAGCAGAGCGGTCAAGCGAACATGTTTTCTCTACGTCAACCAGCATGTTTTTGGATGGGGAAATTGTGATATATATCTTACCGGAGACATCAGTGGATTATTCGTCATCCTGCAGCAGCTGTCAAAAAAGGCAGGTGTGAGCTTGGCTCCTCGGCTTCTCTGAGACACTGCGTGTTCATCGCAGCCATCCGACCTGGATGTATGCCTTTACAATCTTTAAAATCTCACTAAAAGACTATTAAAACAATAAGCAGATAAGGGATCTTCCAGAATTATCCTGGTAAATGTGTCTAATTACATCTGAAACGCTCACACTGCCGCTCACACTTTTTTTTTTTTCTAGTCCTTCACTATCAATATCCTAATTCACAAATCTTTCATCCTCGCTCAAGTTAATGGGGAAATTCTCGCTTTCTCGGTCCGAATTGCTCTTAATGCTGTTGGCTCCCATTATAAACAATGTGAATATGTGTGGAGCCCTGCAACTCGTGACGTCACGCGCACATACTTCCGCTAAAGGCAGGGCTTTTCTATTAGCGACCAAAAGTTGTGAATTCTATCGTCAATGTTCTCTACTAAATCCTCTCAGCAAAAATATGGCAAATATCGCGAAATGATCGAGTATGACACATAGAATGGACCTGCTATTCCCGTTTAAATAAGAAAATCTCATTTCAGTAGGCCTTTAAATCAACATAAAAAACACAAGATACACTTACAATTAGTGCACCAACACACAAAATGCATACTCATTCACAGAAAAGGGTTGTTTCCTTCTGTTATTAATATTCTGGTTCCTACAACATATATCAATACAGTCTGCAAGGGATACAGTCCGCGAAGCACACATGATTGTGTATGCTGCTGGTCCACTAATATACTAACCTTTAACAGTTAATTTTACTCATTTTTAATAATTACTAGTTTCTATGTAACTGTATATTGTTTTACTTTCTTTTTTATTTAAGAAAATGTTTTTCATGTATCTTTTTTTTTTTTTATTTGTATTTTTTTAAATGACCTTATCTTCACTAAACCAGGTTGTCAATGAAATTAGATTGTTTAAAAAGTTCTTAAAACCAGGTCCAGTGCAGATTATGTCCAGGTCGGGCTCAGCAACATCACACACATTTTACACATAAAATTAGGGAACACAGATTGCATACAATCTATAATATTAAATTTTCAAAATAAGCATTTATATACAGTCCAGATTATGTCTAGTAAACATGGAGTTTGTTAAAGGAAAAGTGGACATGTTTTTATTTTATTTTAAATTTTTGCCTATTGTTCACAATTTTGAAAGACATGACTTTAATGTATCTTTTATGAGACAAATATTTTGTTTATTTGGCCAGGTCATTGTCACTGTGGTTTCTCTTAAAACAGTAATTGATCCTGTGCTGAAAAGTTTCCATTAGATCATGTATTATGGTGTTTATTTATTTATTATCATTATTGTTTTACGGCTGAAAAGGGCAGATTTTAAAATGAATAAATGAATAAAAAATTTATCGTTTTTTTTTTTTTTTAACTGATTACGAATCGGTATAAATAATAAGGATTCATTTGGAAAAAAATATAAATATATATTTTAACTATTTTGTAATCTCCTTAAAACTTGCCAAACGTAACAAAAACACTTTTAGGTACAGTATGTAACAATATGAATAAACTAGGGCTGTCAAAATAAGTTATTACGCATGTGACTATTAACCAAAAATATTGCATTAATCATGTAGATACACATATTATTCACGCAATTAATTTATTTTCATGATCAGCGATCAAATCAATGCATTTGTCGGTGCAAATATGAGTGAGCAGACTTGAACTGGCGTGCAAATTTCACTTCAAAATACACCCAATGTAAAGCGCTTTGAGTCGCTAGAGAAAAGCGCTATATAAATATAATTCACTTCACTTCACTTCACCCTGACTGGACTTAAGACAAAACTTTTAGCAAGTTTTGGTTAAATAACTGATGTGTACTAAAGTAAAACATTATAAAAATGTTTCTAGATGACATTCTGACAATAAAAATGCATTTTTGTCTAAATGGTTCTTTTATTAAATAAAAAAAAATAATCAGTTGACAGCCCTAGAATAACTACATTTTTTTAAAACCAGGTGTGTCAAACGTAAGGCCTGCGGGCCGGATCAGATGAGTTTGCTAAATATAAAAATGAGCCAAAATGTTTTTAATGAAAGACACTACTATTCTTAATGTGTCCACTAGATGTCGCAATAGCAATTCTTTGTATCTTTGGAGAATATCCTACATAGTGAAAAAAACAAAAAAAATACATGATGTTAGTGCACCAGTCGGAGAAAATGAGCAAACTACATAAACAACATCCTCTAATTTGGTTTTTATTTAAATTGTATCTTGACAGATTGAAAATTAATACATAATTTATCAGAAAGTATAAATAATGACAAATAAAGGTAGAACACTATCCAGCCCTCCATCCATTTCCTACCGCTTATTCCCTTTGGGGTCGCGGGGGGCGCTGGTGCCTATCTCAGCTACAATCGGGCGGAAGGCGGGGTACATCGTGGACAAGTCGCCACCTCATCGCAGGGCCAACACAGATAGACGGACAACATTCACACTCACATTCATACACTAGGGCCAATTTAGTGTTGCCAATCAACTTATCCCCAGGTGCATGTCTTTGGAAGTGGGAGAAGGCCGGAGTACCCGGAGGGAACCCACGCATTCACGGAGAGGACATGCAAACTCCACACAGAAAAATCCCGAGGCCGGGATTGAACCCAGGACTACTCAAGACCTTCGTATTGTGAGGCAGACGCACTAACCCCTCTTCCACCATGAAGCCGGAAGAATACTATAAACTGCAATATATATAAGTATTAAAAAAAACGAACAACATTATGATTTGCACATTTACAGTATGTGCTAGTTCTATTTTTAAACAAAGAAAACAATCCGAAGTTGTCTTTATTTTTAAGTTATCGTACCGTGTTTTTTACAATTCCGGCCCCATTTGCAAGTAGATTTTTCTTAATGTAGCCCCCCGATCTAAAATGAGTTTGAAGTGTTCTTTGTCTGCAATTATTCTGTGTTGGCACGCAAACCACACTTTTTCCCACCTTGCTGGAGGGAGGCCTGTGCTCCATTGAGAGTCGTTCTACTTGGAAAATGGTTTCTCAAAGCAAAAATGTTCAATGCTGACTGCTGTGGAATGTGCGTGCAGCTCTGGGAGATAAAGCAATAACTATATATACATTTGAAATAAACAAAACAAGACAGCTCAGCTAACCCAGATCCTTTTTTTTTTTTTTTTCAAAGAGTGAGAATCAAAGCGCAGGCAGCTACATTCACATTAAGTGGGAAGAATGTAACGCTGAACTCTAAATTACAGGCATTGCAATGTTGTCTGGTTACTCAGCAATCTATCAGTCACACAGGGAGTGAGCACGGGAGGGAGAAGAAGGGGTTGGGCAGCGATGGGGGGGTTAGACATGGAGCAGACAGGCGCCAGTCACAGCAGGATCAAAGCGGGAAAAAGTACCTCAGGGAAAGCAACGGTTAACTACATTTAACCAATTGTCCCACAGACAGTCAGTGTACTGCTGTGGGCAAACAAAAAACAGTTCCCATGAGATGGAAAAAAACATGCCGTATTAGGTTTCCCTGAAAATGATTTGACTTGATTTGAAGTGCTGCAAAGACTCGTTTGGACGGGCCTCTTTAATAGACCTCTTCAACTTGATTTGGGGTTTTAGTACTCACGTCTTTCAAAAGGATGGTCGACAAAGAACACAATAGGTTGAAATACAGCCAATACACAGCCATAGATAATTTCATTACCACAAGGCCAGGAGGTAGAAACTTACATAGTAACTCATCTGTGTATAAATGTACTGTAAATAACATCCTACTTTAATGAAACACATATTTTACAAACATGATTTTATTTTTTCGGGTCAGTTTTTTTGGGTACGTCTGCACACTTACAAGAAATAAGAGCACAACTTTGTCTTTTCATAGAATCGGACCAAGCTCAGCGCTATCCCTCTTTGTTGGTTGTTGTAGAGAGCACTGACAAATTAACTTTCCTGTGGAGTTAAAGCAGGGCTGAGGAACCCAAGACCCCGTGGGCCAAAAAGACTCAAGTGAGAGCATTTGATCCGGCCCACTGTACAGTTCTGAAAACCTCAGAGGAAACATGGGCATAATACATAACAAGAAACATTTGTTGGTAACGGGCCCTGATACAAAAAAGGTCCCCCAACTGCTTGTGTTAAAGTGACAGCTGAAGAAGTCAACAAAAAACCAAATAGACACAACATATATCATAAAATCCCTAGAAACATTTTGAGTACCCTCTGTGGTCTTACCCCTTCAGAAATATTTTTAGAGTGTCCAAGTTTAGTTTCAAAACAAAGGCTGTCGTTTCTAAGTAAGCCACCAACGCTTGCCCAAGAGGCATCCATCAAGGTTTTCTATCTTGTTTACTAGGAAGCCACTATTCGGCTAAGACGTCCTTCCTGATTTTTTCCCCAGAAAACAATCATACTTTACTTAAAAACTAAAAAATATTTGCACTGAGATGCAGTATTGGCGAGTAGTAACATTTCTGCTCTGGGAGAAACTACAAGGAGCAAAATTAGTTTTTAAAGTGATACTATTTACAGATTGACAATCCAATAAAAAACTTTTAGCAAAGTTAACAATGCCATGAAACTTCAGGATTTAAATGAGCGAAATGTGCTCCATGCATGTGATAACATTATTACAGCAGACAAACGTCCATCAAGTGGTACAGTTTGGTTTGCTTCGGTTTACCACAGTAGGGTTTGGAATGGTAAACCCTGGAGTGGTCTGTGTTTTAACTAGGCCAGGGGTTCCCAAAGTGTGGAAAAGTGAGCCTCACTTCAGAAAAAATAACACTGGGGCCTCACATAGTCCTAGATAAAAAAAAAATTTGAAGTGTACTTTGTGGAAAAACTGACACAAAAAATATTTTTGAGTATTTTAACTGATTTGTTTCGGTCAGACATATTAAGTGTTTGACTGTAAAGTATTTTGGACCTATTATATATCAGTTGTTTAAGTGTAATGTACATAGTTGTATATTTAACCGTCATATAAGGAGGTGTTTAAAATCACTATGTAAAATGATTTATGCCAGTAGTTCTCAACCTTGAACATTTTTTTAATTCAAGTACCCCCTAATAAGAGCAAAGCATTTTTGGTTAAAAAAGAGATAAAGAAGTAAAATACAGCACTATATCATCAGTTTCTGATTTATTAAATTGTATAACAGTGCAAAATATTGCTCATTTGTAGTGGTCTTTCTTGAACTATTTGGAAAAAAAGATATAAAAATAGCTACAAACTTGTTGAAAAATAAACAAGTGATTCAATTATAAATAAAGATTTCTACACATTGAAGTAATCATCAACTTAAAGTGCCCTCTTTGGGGATTAAAATAGATCTTAATTCTAAACATTTCTTCACAAAAAAAGAAATCTTTAACATCAATATTTATACAACATGTCCACAAAAATTCTAGCTGCCAACACTGAATATTGCATTGTTGTCTTTTTGATCATAGTTTATGAACTTACATTCATATTTTGTTGAAGTATTATTCAATAAATATATTTATAAAGGATTTTTGAATTGTTGCTATTTTTAGAATATTTAAAAAAAAATTAACTCACGTACCCCTTGGCATATTTTCAAGTACCCCCAGGGGTACGCATACCCCCATTTGAGAACCACTGATTTATGCCAATCAATAGCACGTGTACGGGAATTTCAATTTAAATCAGCATCTGGCTAAAACATTTGTTTAAATTCATTTTGTTTATGTTAAATGTCATGGGCACATTCTTTTGTATCATAAGCAAGTAAATTAAGCTGCTTTATTTCTGTACATTCAGTTGTATGGTGCTTCAAATTTAACGGCTCTTAAATACAAGTCAAATAATTTTGAATTTGCGGAGAAAACCCTATTGTTTCTGCAATGTTCAATAAAACTGGCACACATTTAATTATTTGCACTACTAAACCAAACTTTAAATTAAATATTGACAATTTTGAGTTTCCACAATTTAGGCCATTGCTTGTCATTAGGAGTGATGGTGGGTGGCTTAGCCAAACCAGTTGAGAACCACTGAAAAAGAGGATCTTTAAGGAGTGTTTTTTAGCAGTACATCCTTAAGAAAACTTTTCCCGGAGTTTTGGCAGTATGTTCTTAAAAACAGCAGGGCTCTCCTGAGGAAATAAGTCCTTAAAAACAGTAAAGCACGTCTGTGATAAAACTAGAAGATCTTTGACTGGTGTTTTTGCAGCAGCTCCTTGAAAACAACAGATGTTTCTATTATATTCACATATAACCAAAAAACGGGAAAAGAGGCAGTGTGAATGGGGCAACTATAGACAAACTCCGGATTTATAAATCTAAGATTTATTTATATGATAATAGTTGTTTCCCTTTGAAATTTAGCACTATGCAAAATGTTTCCACCCAGAGTGCCCGGCCCCTTTACACATAATACCCTCGGGTAGAATACACTCGGTCTGCAGATATCATGGACAATGTGGCATATATATATTTGATACTTAAATAGATGTATTTTAAGGAAATGTATCATTGATATGTCTTCTCAATCATCAATCAATCAATGTTTATTTATATAGCCCCAAATCACAAATGTCTCAAAGGACTGCACAAATCATTACGACTACAACATCCTCGGAAGAACCCACAAAAGGGCAAGGAAAACTCACACCCAGTGGGCAGGGAGAATTCACATCCAGTGGGACGCCAGTGACAATGCTGACTATGAGAAACCTTGGAGAGGACCTCAGATGTGGGCAACCCCCCCCCCTCTAGGGGACCGAAAGCAATGGATGTCGAGCGGGTCTAACATGATACTGTGAAAGTTCAATCCATAGTGGCTCCAACACAGCCGCGAGAGTTGAGTTCAAGCGGATCTAAGACAGCAGCGAGAGTCCCGTCCACAGGAAACCATCTAAAGCGGATCAGCAGCGTAGAGATGTCCCCAACCGATACAGGCGAGCGGTCCATCCTGGGTCCCGAAGAGCGGTCCATCCTGGGTCTCGACTCTGGACAGCCAGTACTTCATCCATGGTCATCGGACCGGACCCCCACCACAAGGGAGGGGGGGACATAGGAGAAAGAAAAGAAGCGGCAGATCAACTGGTCTAAAAAGGAGGTCTATTTAAAGGCTAGAGTATACAGATGAGTTTTAAGGTGAGACTTAAATGCTTCTCCCATTAGATGTTTGCTTGCCTTTTTATAGGTGGTGAAAAAAAACACATTTTCAAAGAGTGCATAGGGCCGCGACAATTAATCGGTTTATTTGATTAGAAAAAAGCTTTGATTTATATCATGATGATTTGATTAATTGTTTAATGTAGGCAACTAATAAATAACATATTTAATTAATACACAAACAGTTTCTGCACGGCGGCTGCAATAGAGCACACATGAGAGTGGTGGTGTGTGGGTGCCGTGATCAAGCTTTTTTTTTAAATAAATGCACACACGTGGAAAGTGCAATTTCAATGTTGATGAAGTGCATTTGTTAGAAAAATTAAGGAAGGAAATGGCAAACAGAGAAATTGTCTTCCCTAAAATATGTTTATGAAGTATATGTTGTGTCTATTTGTTTTTTTGTTGACTCCTTCAGCTGTCACTTTAACACAAGCAGGTGGGGGACCTTTTTTTTGTATCAGGGCCCGTTACCAACAAAGACAAGAACAAGAAAGTTTGATCATATTACGCCTGTACTGGCTCACCTGCACTGGCTTCCTGTGCACTTAAGATGTGACTTTAAGGTTTTACTACTTACGTATAAAATACGACATGGTCTACCTCCAGCCTATCTTGCCGATTGTATTGTACCATATGTCCCGGCAAGAAATCTGCGTTCAAAAGACTCCGGCTTATTAGTGATTCCTAGAGCCCAAAAAAAGTCTGCGGGCTATAGAGCGTTTTCCGTTCGGGCTCCAGTACTCTGGAATGCCCTCCCGGTAACAGTTCGAGATGCTACCTCAGTAGAAGCATTTAAGTCTCACCTTAAAACTCATCTGTATACACTAGCCTTTAAATAAACCTCCTTTTTAGACCAGTTGATCTGCCGCTTCTTTTCTTTCTCCTATGTCCCCCCCTCCCTTGTGGAGGGGGTCCGGTCCGATGACCATGGATGAAGTACTGGCTGTCCAGAGTCGAGACCCAGGATGGACCGCTCGTCGGGACCCAGGATGGACCGCTCGCCTGTATCGGTTGGGGACATCTCTACGCTGCTGATCCGCCTCCGCTTGAGATGGTCTCCTGTGGACGGGACTCTCGCTGCTTTCTTGGATCCGCTTGAACTGAACTCTCGCGGCTGTGCTGGAGCCACTATGGATTGAACTTTCACAGTATCATGTTAGACCCGCTCGACATCCATTGCTTTCGGTCCCCTAGAGGGGGGGGGGGGGGGGGGGGGGTCGCCCACATCTGAGGTCCTCTCCAAGGTTTCTCATAGTCAGCATTGTCACTGGCGTCCCACTGGGTGTGAATTCTCCCTGCCCACTGGGTGTGAGTTTTCCTTGCCCTTTTGTGGGTTCTTCCGAGGATGTTGTAGTCGTAATGATTTGTGCAGTCCTTGGAGACATTTGTGATTTGGGGCTATATAAATAAACATTGATTGATTGATTGATATATTTTGTTCGATTACTCAATGAATCAAACAACCTAATCGATTACTAAAATAATTGTTAGTTGGAGACCTTGCAGAGACTGTACAAAGCAGGGCTTTTCAACTGGTGGCCCAGGAATAACACCAGACAGGGTTCAAAATCTTTGACCTGGCTAAAATTTTTGCAGCAGATTCCTAAAAACAAGCTTATTTTTGACAGGCATTTTCGCTGTAGGTCCTTAAAAACTGCAGATTTTCAGGAATACACAAATCTAGATAAGAATTCATGCTGAGAGCAGACTTGAGAGGGCCCTCGTGTCCCCTTGCAACTCAGGGATGTGGTTTGGTTCGCAAGTATCAATCAATCAATCAGTGGAGTCACCTTCTTTCCCAATGACCCAATCCACCATCAAACATTTTAGGCGAACCATCAGATCAAAGTTTGCGCCATTCCATCAGAATCAGAATCAGAAATACTTTAATAATCCCAGAGGGGAAATTAAGATTTTCAGAATAATCCCATTCAAGATCAGACAAACATAACTGGGAGACAGAACAGGATCGCTGACGGGTATGCCAACTTCCGGCGCCCCTTACAAAAAAGGTGTGAAACAGGTAAACGCTGGGGGTGTCGGGGGGGAGAAAAAAAAAAAATCAGTCTAAGCCTGGGCCCCTGGAGATGGTGTCATGACTGAGGCCAAGGGGGGAAAAAATTATACACATAGCACACATAAACGTGTGTAAGACAAAAACATCAAAGAACACAGCGGTCATTAAAGACATTAAAAGAGCAGAGCTGATGCAACCAGCGACTTTTACACACAGCCACAAAAGTAAAACAAAAAACAAAAAATACATATACACTGTGGTAGCCTCTGCGGTGTTCCACGCCATCGTCTGCTGGGGTGGGGGAAGCAATGCCAGAGACAGGAGGAGACCCAACAAAGCAACCAAGAGAGCCGACTCCACCCTCGGCCGCCCACTAACTCTCGTCCAGTGTCCAGTCCGCATGGATGACCGAGGATGCGTCTAAGGAGACCGAGGTGTCTGATACCTGCGTTTGTTTATATTGTAGCGTCCCGGAAGAGTTAAGACTGCAGGGAATTTGTTCTGTAGTGTTTATGTTGTGTTGCGGTGCAAATATTACTCCAAAATGTGTTTGTCATTGTTGTTTAGCGTGGTTTCACTATATGACAAATGTTTATGACAGTGTTGGCGTTGTTCATACCGTGTGACATGTATAGCTGTTGGATAAGTATGCCTTCATTCGATTGTGTGCTAAAGTCAAGATTGTTGCGTCATTAGTTCATTGATCGGTGCGGCATCTTCAGTAATGCGGACACTGTATCGATCCGTTGTGGTGAAGAAGGAGCTGAGCCGGAAGGCAAAGCTCTCAATTTACCGGTCGATCTAGGTTCCCATCCTCACCTATGGTCATGAGCTTTGGGTTATGACCGAAAAGACAAGATCACGGGTACAGGCGGCCGAAATTAGTTTCCTCCGCCAGGTGGCGGGGCTTTCCTTTAGAGATAGGGTGAGAGAAACTCTAAGTAAAGCCGCTGCTCCTCCACATCGAGAGGAGCCAGATGAGGTGGTTCGGGCATCTGGTCAGGATGCCACCAGAACGCCTCCCACAGGAGGCGTTTAGGGCACGTCTGACCGGTAGGAGGCCACGGGGAAGACCCAGGACTAGGGTTGGGTATCGAGTATCGAGTATCGATTGGAACTGGGACTAACTTTCCGATTCTCTCGGAATCGTTCAAAAGTTTAAATTTCGATTCCTAGTTTCGATACCCAGTCCGCCAACCGGAAGAAGCCGCTGAACACCAACAAAGAAGCGCCCACCGCCGGACGTGTTAGCATAGCCGAACCTATGTAGCCGAGCGTCAGCGGTCGAAAGTGTGACTTTATTTTACTAAAAAAAATGAAATATTGGCAAAATGTAACAGGTGCGACAGGACTGTTTCGTGTTTAAGAGGGTGCACGTCGAACATGATGAAGCACTTCCGAGTTCATGGAGTACAAATAAATGCGTGTCCGGTCTTCGACGCGCTGCGCTGACCGTCCTCCTCTGCCTCTTCCTCTAGCTCTGGCTCCGACGCCCAGCCTGGCACCTCAGTGACTGCACTGCAGTCCGAATCCAGTAAGTAAAACAATACATATGCAATAAATAATGTGTTTTGCGCCAACGTTGAGGCAGCTAACAAATTAGCCTGCGTATTTTTTCATAGACAATTTACAACCTGCTAGCCAGGCTCCGCGATGTGTTCAGCGCACTCTGTTCACCGTAGCGGCAATGGGGAAGATGTCGGTGCCACGGACGGAAGTCAAAAGACTGCATCCCTTTTCAGAGGTGGAATCTCCAACATTTAGGTTAGTTAAGCAATAACATTAGAGCTAAGCTAATCGATACTGGGCTAAACAGTAACAGCAACATTACATGTTTGTTTATGTTTGCAGGGATATGGTGAAAACTCTCAACCCAAAATACATACCACCTTCCAGGGACTACCTGGCAAACACATTGATCCCGGCATGGTAGAAGAAGAATCGGAATCGAGAATCGTCAGGAATCGGAATCGTTCGAATTCAAACAATACCCAACCCGACCGAGGACACGTTGGAAGGACTATGTCTCCCGGCTGGCCTGGGAATGCCTCGGGATGCCCCGGGAAGAGCTGGACGAAGTGGCTGGGGAGTGGAAAGTGTGGGTTTCCCTGCTTAGGCTGCTGCCCCCGCGACCCGACCCCGGATAAGCGGAAGAAGAGAGATGGATGGATGGACGGATAGTTCATTGATGGGCACAATGAAATCTTGATTAGACTTTGTTAATAAAAGACTCGATATTTGCTAACTTTAACTTTATGTAAAATTGGCCAACCTCACCACAAAATTAACGACAACAAGATTGATTGGCGCCTACGGACCCGTCAGCGATCCTGTCCCGTGTCTCTGTGAAGTGTGTCTACTCTTGAATGGGATTGTGCTGAAAATCTTAAATTCCCCTCGGGGTTTATGGAAGTATTTATTTTTCTGTTATAGAGTAATAATGCAAACCGAAGATGTTAAGTGGAACGCCAGAGAACAAGGAGAAATATACAAACCCTGTTTCCATATGAGTTGGGAACTTGTGTAAATATGAACAGAATAGAATGGTTTGCAAATCATTTTCAACCCATATTCAGTTGAATATGCTACAAAGACAACATATTTGATGTTCAAACTGATAAACCTTTTTTTTTTTTTTTTTCAAATAATAATTAATGGAATAATTAACTTTAGAATTTGATGCCAGCAACACAAATACTGATAAAGTTGAGGAATGCTCATCAAACACTTATATCTAACATCCCACAGGTGTGCAGGCTAATTGGGAACAGTTGGGTGCCATGATTGGGTATAAAAGCAGCTTCCATGAAATGCTAAATAATTCACAAACAAAACTGGGGTGAGGGTCACCACTTTGTAAGCGAATTGTCGAACAGTTTTAGAACAACATTTCTCAATAAGCTATTGCAAGGAATTTAGGAATTTCACCATCTACTGTCTGTAAAATCATCAAAAAGTTCAGAGAATCTGGAGAAATCCCTGCACGTAAGCGATATTACAAACTTTTGATCCTTCAGGCGGTACTGCATCAAAAACCGACATAAGCGTGTAAAGGATATCACCACATGGGCTCAGGAACACTTCATAAAACCACTGTCAGTAACTACAGTCGGTCGCTACATCTGTAAGTGCAAGTTAAAACTCTACTATGCAAAGCCAAACCCATTTATCAACAACACCAAGAAACGCCGCTGGCTTCGCTGGGCCCGAGCTCATCTGAGATGGACTGATGCAAAGTGGAAAGGTGTTCTGTGGTCTGACGAGTCCACATGTCAAATAATATTTGGAAACAGAGGACATGGTGTTCTCCAGAACAAAGAGAAAAATAAACATTCGGATTGTTATAGGCGCAAAGTTCAAAAGCCAGCATCTGTGATGGTATGGGGGTGTTATAGTGCCCAAGGCATGGGTAACTTACACATCTGTGAAGGCACCATTAATGCTGAAAGGTCCATACAGGTTTTGGAGCAACATATGTTGTCATCCAAGCAACGTTATCAAGGACGCCCCTGCTTATTTCACGAAGACAATGCCAAGCCACGTGTTACAACGGCGTGGTTTTGTAGTAAAAGAGTGCGGGTACTTTCCTGGCCCGCCTGCACTCCACACCTGTCTCCCATTGAAAATGTGTGGCGCATTATGAAGGGTAAAATACGACAGCTCGCCCCATCGTTGTTTGTGAATTACTTAGCATTTCATGGAAGCTGCTTTTATACCCAATCATGGCACCCACCTGTTCCCAATTAGCCTGCACACCTGTGGGATGTTCCAAATAAGTGTTTGATGAGAATTTCTCAACTTTATCAGTATTTATTCCCATCGTTCCCAACTTCGTTGACATGTGCTGCTGGCATCAAATTCTAAAGTTAATGATTATTTGCCAATAAAAAAACGTTTATCAGTTTGAACATCAAATATGTTGTCTTTGTAGCATATTCAACTGAGTATGGGTTGAAAATGATTTGCAAATCATTGTATTTTGTTTGTATTTACATCTAAAACAATTTCCCAACTCATATGGAATCGGGGTTTGTACATTATTTCTTCCTCTATATCAGTGGTTCTTAACCTGGGTTCGATTGAACTCTAGGGGTTCGGTGAGTCGGGCTTAGGGCTTCGGCCAAGGTCAAAACATACCCGACTCTTCGTGTAAATACAAACTTCTCCCTGTTGGCATATTACGGATACGGCAACAGGTGATTTATTTGCAGGTGTGTAATTTGTTGTGAGTTTATGCACTGTCTTAGTTTTGTTGTCTGAACAAGGTGATGTTCATGCACGGTTCATTTTGTGCACCAGTAAAGAAAATATGGTAACACTCTAGTACAGGGAACATATTCACCATTAATTAGTTGCTTTTTAACAAGCAAATTAGTAACATATTGGCTCTTAACTAGTCATTATGTACTAATTAATGCCTTATTCGGCATGGCCTTATTATAACACTAACCCTGACGCTAAACCTAACCAAATAACTCTAAATTAAGTCTTTATTAATTAGAATATGTTCCCCTAGTATAGTGGTTCTTACCCTGGGTTCGATCGAACCCTAGGGGTTCGGTGAGTCGGCCTCAGGGGTTCAGCGGACCCTCTGCCGCGGAGGTTGAAACACACCCGACTCATCATGTACCATGAATTGATTAACGTGGACCCCGATTTAAACAAGTTGAAAAACTTATTTAGGTGTTACCATTTAGAGGTCAGTTGTACGGAATATGCACTGAACTGTGCAATCTACTAATAAAATGTTCAATCAATCAATCAATCACTTAAATAAAAACTTCTCCTTATTGGCGTGTTATGGATACGGCAACAGCAGATTTCACACTGATTTGCAGGTGTGTAATTTGTTGTGAGTTCATGCACTGTGTTGGTTTTGTTCTTTGAACATGGTGCACAAAAAAAATTATATATGTATATATGTATATATATATATATATATATATATATATTAGGGGTGTGGGAAAAAATGTATTCGAATACAAATCGAATCGTTTACGTTGTGGGATTCAGAATCGATTCTCATTTTTAAATATCTATTTATTTTTTTTAATCAATCCAACAAACCACTACACAACAATACCATAACAATGCAATCCAATTCCAAAACCAAACCTGACCCAGCAACCCTCAGAACTGCAATAAACAGAGCAATTGAGAGGAGACACAAACACGACACAGAACAAACCAAAAGTAATGAAACAAAAATGAATATTATCAACAACAGTATCAATATTAGTTATAATTTTAGCATAGCAGTGATTAAAAATCCCTCATTGACATTATCATTAGACTTTTATAAAAATAACAAAAAAGAACAATAGTGTCACAGTGGCTTACACTTGCATCGCATCTCATAAACTTGACAACACACTGTGTCCAATGTTTTCACAAAGATAAAATAAGTCATATTTTTGGTTCATTTAATAGTTAAAACAAATTTACATTATTGCAATCAGTTGATAAAACATTGTCCTTTACAATTATAGAAGCTTTTTTTTTTTTTTTAAATCTACTACTGTGCTAGCATGTCAGCAGACTGGGGTAAATCCTGCTGAAATCCTATGTATTGAATGAATACAGAATCGTTTTGAATCGGAAAAATATCGTTTTTGAATTGAGAATAGAATCGAATCGAAAAAAATCAATATATTATCGAATCGTGACCCCAAGAATCAATATTGAATCGAATCGTGGGACACCCAAAGATTCACAGCCCTAATATATATATATATATATATATATATATATATATATATATATATATATATATATATATACTGTATTTCCTTGAATTGCCGCCTGGGCGCTAATTAATTTAAAACCTCTTCTCACTCCTGCGCTTACCAAAGGCATGCGGTAAAAGTAAGCATGCGCTAATTATTTGAAAACCTCTTCTCACTCCGGCACTTACCAAAGGTATGCAGTAAAAAAAATTGAGTGTGATGTAAGCTTGGACCTTAAATCCTACTGAATAGCTCTTAATCTTCTTCCCTTCATGCGATTTCAAATTACCGGTATTGAGATCAGCCTCCTCCATTTTGAAAATGATGACAGGGGAAGTGTCACTCGTGACGTCACGAGTTTGACCAGGCGGTAATACTAAGCATGCGCTAATTATTTTGGGAAGCGAGTTAGTAATTCAAGGCAGGCGCATACTATATGCCCCTGCGGCAATTCAAGGAAATATTATATATATACATTTGTATTTTAGTTGTATTTTTTTATTATTATTAATTTATTTATTTTCACTAAAGAAGGGTGAATGCACATGTGAAACTGGTGGGGTTCAGTACCTCCAACAAGGTTTAGAACCAATGCTGTAAATAAAGTGCCCCTGGTTCGGGGTGTGCACATGAAGAGCCTGGCCTGTCAGAGACAGGGGGCGGAGCCAAGGGGCCCCACTTACACAAGACCGCATGTAGCATGAAAATAGGGAAACTTTAAGGCACGTCACTGTGAGAGGACTTCAGTAGCGCTAAACAGTCGTCAACATTTGTACTCTTTTGGCTCGACGAGACAAGCAAAACAGCGACCGGAGGGGGGGGAGCGCGGAGGGATATTAGGGTTGTATGGCACCTCAGTTGTGCGTCATGAATCCTGCGCAAGGATCGCCACCCTCGGCTGCAGCAAGGGAGGACGCCTCCGCACCGGAGCGGCTCGACCCGTCACCTGTCACCAGATGTAAAGGCGCAAGAGTGGATCTGCCCTTTAGTGTGGAATCGCTCATATCTGTGGACAGGACGGCGGCAAGAACTCTGCGATTGACGGAGCCCAGCAGAGGATGCGTGAGGATAGAGGAGACTCCGACAGTGGAACTTAAAACCGAGGATGTGGACGTCAACGACACGGAGAGAACCCACTGGCTCCAGTCTTCACCTCCTAGTGAGTCAGGTTTGCTGTAGAATTCAATATTTGGGCTAAAGTTCTGCTGGCAATGGGGAGATGCATAAAATGCATTGCATCAATTTTACTAATATTTTGACTTTTTTAAGTGCATGGCTACTAAATTAAGTGGCAAGATTATTCAGAGACCTACTGCAAAAAATTAAAAAATATATTATACATTTGAATATATATGCATTGTAAAACGCATGTTCTCCCAATACAACTGTTTGGTTGCCAATATGTGCACGTATAATAAATGTAAGAAAAGTTGCAGAAGATAATTAATGATGTATTTGCAGGACTCCCCAGCCCGACACATTGCAATCTGCGCAAACACAAGAACAATAGGAAACCCAGAACTCCCTTTACGAGCTCTCAGCTGCTGTCCCTGGAGAGAAAGTTCCGTCAGAAACAATATCTCTCCATCGCAGAGAGAGCGGAGTTCTCCAGCTCACTCAGCCTCACAGAGACCCAAGTCAAGATTTGGTTTCAGAACCGCCGGGCCAAGGCCAAAAGACTGCAAGAAGCCGAGCTGGAGAAGCTCAAGCTGGCCGCCAAGCCGATGCTGCCGGCCTTCGCGTTCCCCTTCCCGCTGAGCGCACCGATGGGCGCCCCGGCCCTCTACGGCCCTCGGCCCGCCTTGCACGCACCAGGACTATTCGGTGGACCTTACGGGATGTACTACTTGTCTTAAACCTTTTTTTTTAAGACGTGTTATGTGAGACATGCTGCCTTAAAAATGTCCATAAAAGTCTCTTTTAAATGAAGAAATATGTGAGGATATTTATTTAGTAAAAAATATTCATTTCTTTAATAAATATATTAAACTATTCAAATAAAATGCACAATTGGCCTTTAAAAAAATCTAACGAAAAAAGACCCAAATTACTTTTAAAAATAAAATTACACTAATTGTAAAGCCTGCAAAAAAAGAAATTGCAACAATTCATTCCAAGAATAATTTAAAAAAAAATATATAGAGGATATAAACTTACTGGGTTTATTGTAAACAATGTGACAGGATTTATGTATGAAGTATGAAAGCCAAAAAAAAATTAATGTGACATTCCTAATCCAAAGATATATCAACCATTCCAATTACATTGTTTGTTTTTCAAATCGTCAATAAAGTTCTGTCAATACAAGAACTTATTTTACCAATGCCGTTGATTTTTCCACATTGATAAAAATAATGAAATAAACATCTTTGAATTTAAATTAAAACGGACCTCAAGTTGTTTTTTTGACTTTGCACAGATGCTTGAAAAGCTCTCACAAGAAAGGAAACTATATAGCGACAAAGTTGATGTATTTTATATTTAGTGAGTGAATTTGCATCTGTTAATGTGTGAATTGAATATTTTTGACGGATGGGGAAAAAAAACATTTTGGAAAATTAAAGTCTATTACAGAAATATTGAAGTTTGTGTTCTGTTGTTTTCAAAAGTCACAAATAATGCGTCTTCTTCTGCCACACATGAATGAGAGGCTATCAAAATGAAATGTTATTAACTTTATTTATTGTAATTTGTTAAGAGAATTAATCATAAAAATGGGTATTGCAAAGGCAAACCTTTTATAGGTTTTATTTCCTCCTTCCTCTGTGACCTCTGAAGCCTCGGATGGAGCCGTGTCCAAAGCACACATTAGATGGCACCCTATGGGAGAAAACATTTGTAAAAAATAATCAATATTTAAGCAGATTTAGATCTAAACTTTATCCGAAAACAAAATTCTTAAACAAACCTGTAGGAGTATCGTGGCTTCAAGGAATCACCGTGGTGTGTGTTTGTTGTGTTGTGGACCGCAGGAAAAATATTGGCCTGCTCTTCCGCCGAGGCACATTTTTCAGTTAATTTAACTTCTGCTGTGGAAACTAACATCTCCATGGATTCCTCTTGCTCGCCTTGTTTGGACTTATTATCGTCACACGAAACCTCACTCCCGTCATCCACTACCTCCATTGCGGTGTCTGTCTGCTGCTGATGTTTTGACTCTCGAAGTCTAATAATAAGAGAGAGGAATATTAGTAACACTCATAGACCACCACTAAATGTGTATTTGATGTGGCTAAACAACTCAAGTTAAAATGTGACTAGTAAAGTAAAAAGGTATGGAATATTATTAGCCCGTCATATGTCAACGCGTGTGTTAATTAATATTTAGAGTGGCTGAACCTATTTTGTTAATAACTGTGCCATAAACAGGCCATGAAGAAATGTTTGTTTATCATTTCTCCAGTCAGTGGTCAATAAAATAAACAAACAGTTTTACATTCATGAATTCATAAATTGACAATTTTACAGACCGAAAGGGTTTAGGCTGAAATTGAGCACTTATTTCGCCTAACCCTAAACACTAAGCCCCAAAAATAAAGGTACCAAGTTTAACGATTTATAATGAAGGTTTGCTGCCACCTATTGAGCAAATTAGGTAAATGCAGTCTCACCCCTTGTCTCTTTTGGGTTTGTCAAATCTGAAGTCTGGAGGATACTTGTGAATTCGTACAAGGTGGTCCTTCCTGAGTATGCTCGTCCTGAATGTGTGTTCACATCCTTCCACCAAACACTGGTACTGTTAATTATGAAGTAATCATGGACAGAGACACACAAGCATGTATTTCACATGACATCCTATTGATAAAGTTTCAGAAAAGGGAACTGGGTGGGTTTTCATAAGTACCATACCATATCTTGCCGCTGCGCAAGGATCATGAAGAGAGAGTCATGCCACTCCTGAATGTGAATATCCAGGAGCCGGGAAGAGGGCAGAGAGCGTCGGCAGGAGCAGCAAACGTGTCTATGCAAGGAGTTGTAGTGGTGTTCATACTCCTCCAAAGTGCTGTGGGTGGCATTGCATCCAGAGATGTGACAGGCAAACTCTGACACACTGCGCAGAAGAACAAACAAATACTATTGAGCATCTAAAATTAAGGTATAAGCTTTTAGTCCTAAATGGTAAATGTCAAATTTAATGTGTGACGCATCTTAAAGGGGCCCTATTATGCAAAACCAACTTTTCTTACCGATTGGTAGTTCTGGGTGATATATCGATTTTATCAATAAATTGGAGTTTTGTGTTGCAGACGATTTAAAAAACAAAGAATCGATTTTTCCCTCCAATTTCTCTGGCCCATGAGCTTCCGTAGCCCTTGCCCACCCCCCTCACTTCCTTAATTCACACACCAAACCAAACATTGGACGTTTGTTCCAAAGAAAAGAAAAGTGCCGTCAGTGCTTTAGAAATGTGGCAACAGGCGTGAAACAAGTGACTGCACGCTGCAAATTTCCTTTAAAAAAGACAAGAGCACAACAAACTTGTTCCTGCAACTCTTGATGAGGCAAACAAGACCGCAATACCAAAGAAACTCCACCAAAGAAGCACTTTACTGTGTTGGAATAATTTACACAAGGTACCAAGTATGATGAGAAAGGAGAACAATGCACAGAGCAATCACTAAAGCAGTCACTCAGCACATCTAAACCAGACAGCTTGTACGCAAAACTCTCTAGAAATTATAACGCATTTATTCATCAATATAGTGATATTTTACATGCGCAATAAAGTGTACATTGTTTTTCACATCAGTAGACACTAACAAGGAACCCATGACACTTCATGGAAAAGCCTGCATTTTATCAACCTACTAAAAGTCAATATTTTCCCTTATTATCTATTTACATACAAGGGACAATACGTATTTGTAATATATACAGAATTATTAAATACAAGACAGATGTTTTAATTTTCCACTTTGTTGATATGATTAATTTTTATTACCATTTATGATTATTGGTATCTATTGATTTATTGGAGTTTATTTGCTTGCAGTGTGCAATGCTATGTTGCTATTTACCAAAGTATTTTATTCAAGGTAGAAGTTTTAAGTTTGCACTTTATTAATCTGAATGTTGGAGATTACTATTTATTTGCCTGCAATGTGCAATGCTCCATTTTTGTTTGCAAAAGTATTTTATTCAAGACAGAAGTATTGCCTCCTAAAGGAAGCGCTTAATTTAGTTTTTGGAAAATTATTGCATAAAAACAAAAATTTTTATCTGGTATAAAAATAACAACAATATTCAAATTAGAATGTTGCTAAGAGTAAGATGAAGTGTATTTTCAAACAAATATATTTTCATCAAATAAAAGCAAAACTTGTTTTAAATGTACTGGCTTCTTTAAAAAAAGGGAAAAAAATTGGATATCAAATTTTCCTGGAAAAATGTTGAGATGTTACTTTCAGGCCAAATCGCCTAGGCGGACCTACTACTAAAAGCTTTTTTGTATTTGGGAAATACATTAATCTAAAAAAAAAATTAAATCAAACCACCAAGGCATAGTGGAGATATTTATAAAATAATCTTGCCTTCCTTTTTACTTCCAACAAACGAGCTGTTTGGAATTTGCTTCTTTTGTGACCAGTTGTGCCGCGACGTCAGCGGATAATCCATATATAGTAGAAATGTACCCAGAGTGCCATGCGTGCGTCCGTCATAGAATGTACCAGCTATCCCCGTTTGAATAAGAAAATCTCATTTCAGTAGGCCTTTAAAGCTGCATGTCTATAAGATTAATAATGAATTCAGGTATACATAAATATTACATGTATGTATGTATGTATCTTACATTTAAAAATGCTAGCAAGCGAAGTGACCGAAAGGCCTACTGAAATGAGATTTTCTTATTTAAACGGGGATAGCAGGTCTATTCTATGTGTCATACTTGATCATTTTGCGATATTGCCATATTTTTGCTGAAAGGATTTAGTAGAGAACATCGACGATAAAGTTCGCAACTTTTGGTAGCTAATAAAAAAGCCTTTCATGTACTGGAAGTAGCAGACAATGTGCGCGTGACGTCACGGGTTGTGGATCTCCTCACATCCTCACAGCAGCGAGAGCGATTCGGACCAAGAAAGTGACAATTTCCCCATTAATTTGAGCGAGAATGAAAGATTTGTGGATCAGGAAAGTGACAGTGAAGGACTAGAAAAAAATTTTAAAAAATTAAAAAAGACTATTCAGTCGGAGCAATTTACATGTTATTAGACACATTTACTAGGATAATTCAGGAAAATCACTTATCTGCTTATTGCAGGGGTCGGGAACCTTTTTGGCTGAGAGAGCCTTGAAAGCCAAATACTTTAAAATGTATTTCCATGAGAGCCATGCCATATTTTTTAACAAGGAATACAACCAAATGCGTTCATTTTTTAAGTAAGACCAACATTTTTAGAGTATAATAAGGCTCTAATTCTTTTGAATAACATTGTTATTTCTATAACAGGTGCGGTAGAATACGGATGGATGGATTAAAATAAATGAGAATGTTTTATATTTTGAACATTATTTTTAACACCGTGATTACCAGCGGAATTATTCATTACTTATCGTGTTAAGCAATGTCAGCTAACATTTATCTGAGAGCCAGATGCAGTCATCAAAAGAGCCACATCTGGCTCTAGAGCCATAGGTTCCCTACCCCTGGCTTATTGTGTTACTAGTGTTTTAGTGAGATTATGTGATCGTACCTGTACAACCTGAAGGTCGGCCCCGCACTTTTCTTCAGCATTAGTCGACGGGTAGTGGCGATGCCCATCTCTGCCATTCGCAAGGGACCTTCTTCGAAACACGATCTTTCGAAATGATTGCTGCATAATACACTGTACTTTGTGTGTGTGGTCAAATCCAACCGTGTTCGCTTGACCGCTCTGTTCCATAGTAAAGCTTCACCGTCATCTTCCGGGAATGTAAACAATGAAACACCGGCTGTGTTTTTGTTGCTAAAGGCGGCCGCAATACACCGCTTCCCACCTACAGCTTTCTTCTTTGACGTCTCCATTATTCATTGAACAAATTGCAAAAGATTCAACAACACAGATGTCCATAATACTGTGGAATTATGTGATGAAAAGAGACGACTTAAAACTGTGAACGGTGCTGGAACAAAATGTCCTCTACAATGCGTGACGTTACGCGCATACGTCATCATACCGTGACGTTTTAGCATGATACTTCCGATCGAAATTTAAAATTGCAATTTAGTAAACTAAACCGGCCGTATTGGCATGTGTTGCAATGTTAATATTTCATCATTGATATATAAACTATCAGACTGCGTGGTCAGTAGTAGTGGGTTTCAGTAGGCCTTTAAATGTGGCAAAAATATCATAAAATGACAGATTAAAGCTGCATGTCTATCAGATCAATAATGAATTCAGGTACACATAAATATGACATGTATGTATGTATGTTACATTTAAAATACTAGCAAGCGAAGTGACCTAAAGGCCTACTGAAACCCACTACTATTGACCACGCAGTCTGATAGTTTATATATCAGTGATGAAATATTAACATTGCAACACATGCCAACACGGCCAGTTTAGTTTACTAAATTGCAATTTTAAATTTCCCGCGAAGTATCCTGTTGAAAACGTCGCGGAATGATGACTCGTATGATGACGCGTGCGTTTGACGTCTAGGGTTGTAGCGGACATTATTTTCCAGCCCGATCCAAGCTATAAGTAGTCTGCTTTAATCGCATAATTACACAGTATTCTGGACATCTGTGTTGCTGAATCTTTTGCAATTTGTTCAATTAATAATGGAGAAGTCAAAGTAGAAAGATGGAGGTGGGAAGCGGTGTATTGCAGCTGCCTTTAGCAACACAAACACAGCCGGTGTTTCCTTGTTTAAAATTCCCAAAGGTGAAGCTTTAATATGGAACAGAGCGGTCAAGCGAACATGTTTCCCGACCACATGTCAACCGGCAGGTTTCGGTGAGAAAATTGTAGTAATAAGCTAGCTCTTACCGTAGTTATGAGCAGAGCTTGCGTGGCTTCCCTCAAAGACACTGGCGGTCACCACACCCATGGCCACACCCCTCCGGCTTTCAGGTACCATATAATCTCACTAAAACACTATTAACACAATAGGCAGATAAGGGATTTTCCAGAATCATCCTAGTAAATGTGTCTAATAACATCTAAATCGCTCCCACTGCCCTCGCCTTTTTTTGTCTAGTCCTTCACTCTCACTATCCTCAGCCACAAATCTTTCATCCTCGCTCAAATTGATGGGGAAATCTTCGCCTTCTCGATCCGAATCGCTCTAGCTGCTGGTGGCCATGACTATAAACAATGTGAGGATGTGAGCTCTACAACCGGTGACATCACAAGCACATTATCTGCTACTTCCGGTAAAGGTAAGGCTTTTCTATTAGCGACCAAAAGTTGCAAACTTTATCGTCGATGTGCTCTACTAAATCCTTTCAGCCAAAATATGGCAATATCGCGAAATGATCAAGTATGACACATAGAATGGACCTTCTATCCCCGTTTGAATAAGAAAATACTATTTCAGTAGGCCTCTAAGTTTGTGCACAATTGTCACCTGAGAGTTGCGTTGTCTTCTTGTGTCTCTGAAATATAAAGGTCTTGGAGGTACATGTGTCTTTCCACGTCACCATCCTGCAAAGATAGTTCGTCATGAGAAGAAAAGTAGCAGGCTGGTAAGTTAATGTTGGTGTTTATGTTGTCACTACCTCGAACAGTTCATGGTCCTTAGGATGATAGATGAGCCGAGGGCTGAAGTTAAAGGGGTTTTCCTCTTCTTGCTGAGTGGTTTCCGTAGCGCAGTCTCCTCTCTGACATTCCCCTAAAACATATAACCTTGTCGGGACGACTTCTGACTTTGCCATTACCGTATGTCGTCGTTGTCGTACTCTTAAAATGGTAAAAGTGTAGCACTGTAGTGTTTTGGTTTGCAGCCGCACGTGTCGCGGGTTGATTACGTAGAGCGCAAACATCCAATGGCACGCTATGAAATTGGGAAACGGCGCCATCTATAGATCAGGGGGGGGGATTAAACCAGGAGTAGCAAGAGCTCGCTCACGACCTCGGTAATCGTTTTTCACGTATTATTGCCACAAATAATTATTAAATATGTTGTGTAGTTATTCTGTAATATAGCTAGTCCGTTAAAATACATAACTTATTAATAATCGAACGTGTAGGACTCAGCCGTCTTGCATGGATTTTGTGTTTATAGCAGTGAGGTAAAGCGGCCAGCAGATGGCAGCAAACAACACGTTTTTATTTTAAATTAATTGACGCGTATTTTAGTGCAATTGCTAATCATAAATGTGTAAACCTGTAAATATGTTTATTTCTTATGTGCGACCTATTATATAGACTCCCTTTTTAGACCAGTTGATCTGCCGTTTCTTTTCTTTTTCTCCTATGTCCCACTCTCCCTTGTGGAGGGGGTCCGGTCCGATCCGGTGGCCATGTACTGCTCGCCTGTGTATCGGCTGGGGACATCTCTGCGCTGCTGATCCGCCTCCGCTTGGGATGTTTTCCTGCTGGCTCCGCTGTGAACGGGACTCTCGCTGCTGTGTTGTATCTGCTTTGGACTGGACTCTTGCGACTGTGTTGGATCCATTATGGATTGAACTTTCACAGTATCATGTTAGACCCGCTCGACATCCATTGCTTTCCTCCTCTCCAAGGTTCTCATAGTCATCATTGTCACCGACGTCCCACTGGGTGTGAGTTTTCCTTGCCCTTATGTGGGCCTACCGAGGATATCGTAGTGGTTTGTGCAGCCCTTTGAGACACTAGTGATTTAGGGCTATATAAGTAAACATTGATTGATTGATTGATTGATTATCTGTGTCAGTGGTTCTCAAATGGGGGTACGCGTACCCCTGGGGGTACTTGAAGGTATGCCAAGGGGCTACGTGAGAGTTTTTTAAAATATTCTAAAAAGAGCAACAATTGAAAAATCCTTTATAAATATATTTATTGAATAATACTTCAACAACATGTGAATGTAAGTTCATAAACTGTGAATAGAATAGAACAGAATAGAAAGTACTTAAATGCAACAATGCAATATTCAGTGTTGACAGCTACGATTTTGTGGACATGTTACATAAATATTGATGTTAAAGATGTATTTTTTGTGAAGAAATGTTTAGAATTAAGTTGATGAATCCAGATGAATCTCTATTACAATCCCCAAAGAGGGAAGGATTCTTTGAATTGATTAACGTGGACCCCGACTTAAACAAGTTGAAAAACCTATTCGGGTGTTACCATTTAGTTGTCAATTGTACGGAATATGTACTGGACTGTGCAATCTACTAATAAAAGTATCAATCAATAGAAAAAAAAAACTTCTATGTGTAGAAATCTTTATTTATAATTGAATCACTTGTTTCTTTTTCAACAAGTTTTTTGTTATTTTTATGTCTTTTTTTCCAAATAGTTCAAGAAAGACCACTACAAATGAGCAATATTTTGCACTGTCATACAATTTAATAAATAAGAAACCGATGACATACTGCTGTATTTTACTTCTTTATCTTTTTTTTTTTCAACCAAAAATGCTTTGGTCTGATTAGGGGGTACTTGAATTAAAAACATGTTCACAGGGGGTACATCTCTGAAAAAAGGTTGAGAACCACTGCTCTAAAATCCGTAGATGTTATTGTCTCATATGCATGCACAGTAGATGTCAGTATTGTCCTGTTTAAGAGTGTCACAACATTGCTGTTTACTGCAGACAAACTGCTTTACGGTAGACAAAAAGGTGACTGCTGTTGTTGTGTGTTGTTACCGCGCTTGGAGGACGTTAATGAGACTGCCTAACAATAAACCCACATAAGAAACCAAGAACTTGCCCTCGATCATTCTACAGTCATAACGTCATTGGGCAGGCACTATGTTTATATTGTGGGAAAGCGGACGTGAAAACAGGCTGTCGACAAGTCACAGGTCCGCATGTTTCGGGAGATTTTCGGGAGAAAATTTGTCCCGGGAGGTTTTCGGGAGAGGCGCTGAATTTCGGGAGTCTCCCTCCGGGAGAGTTGGCAAGTACTCGGCCGTTTTACATGGATTTTGTGTTTATAGCAGTGTGGTAACGCGGCCAGCAGAGGGCAGCAAACGACAACACGTTTTTATTTTTAATTAATTGACGAGTATTTTAGTGCAATTGCTCATCATCAATGTGTTCACCTGTAGATATGTTTATTCCTCATTCATATGTTGTTTTTAGTAGACTATTTATTTGTGCAACGTATTATCTGTGTATTCTGACATTTTAGTTGTTTAGCAAAGTAGAGAAGTTGTCTGGGAAATCATTTCCAAATCTGAATTTTGACACACTCAGAGACATACAGAATATATATGACGAAATGGTTCTGACTGTGATGTTTTTTTGTGTTTTTTTTTGTTGTACTTTTAGGATTTGTAAGCGTCAGAGGGTCAGTTTCGGGAAATTACAACACAAAGGGGCGGAGATACACAAGTCTTGGCTTTTTTCTCAGACTGTCAAGCTCACAATGACGGAGTCCACTCAAGCAACATGACCCGATTTGGATATTTGATATGGATTTTCTTCTCATCGTGGGGTATTTTTAGATTTTTATTTCTGAGTTTCTTTTTTTCTTTCTTCCTTGCATTTTTCTCATCGGCATGTTGATATTTGCAGGAAGTGTGTGGACTCTACCTCACGTGGTAAAGTATCAAATAGTGACTCCTCAGAAGCTGAAATATTCATCTCACATCATCAGTGATGATGCCACCCATCAGGTAACCTACATACTGTGTGTGTTTATATATATATATAATACATATAAATACATATATACATAAATATATACATAAATACACACATATACATCTACATATACATACATATATATACATACCTATGTACATGCACATATACATACATACTTACATATATATGCATGTATGTATGTACATATATATGTATGTAGGTATGTATATATGTATGTACAGTATGTATGTACATTTATATGTGTATGATTGTATGAATGTAAATATGTATGTATATAGGTGTGTATGTATGTGCATATATATATTTATGTGTGTATGTGTATACATGTATGAATGAATGAATGGTTTATTTTGAGCCATGCAAACAAAGCAAGAGAATGACATAAAATACAAAAGAAATATATAGATACATTATTTTTACACCTACATTGAAAACATTACATGTGATTAATCTTTTGTAGATGTCAAGATTGGCTCAAAAGGGAGTGGGAAGAAGTAAACTTATTAGGTCCCACCCCCATACATATACAATATATATATATACAATATATAATACAATAATATATATAATATAATTCAATTCAGTGGTTGCTGCTATATATTGTCTATATAAAATACATTTAAATTCACACACATTTACATTTATACATATGTACACTCACATATGTACACAACACACACACACACATATATACAATTTATATATATATACATAAATATATATATATATATATATATATGTATATATGTACACACATACATACACATTATCACATACATACACACATGCATATACCCAAAATACACACACACACACACACACACACACACACACACACACACACACACACACACACACACACACACACACACCTAATATAAATACTATGAATATAATAGTATATATAATATACACTTTTGTCTAAACATGTATATACATATACATACATATACATGTATGTATATGTGTATATGTGTAATATATCTATATACTTATATATACATATATATATGTATATATGTATATGTATATATATATAATTCATATAAATACATATATACATAAACATATACATAAATACACACACATATATATCTACATATACATACATATGTATACATACCTATGTACATGCACATATACATACATACTTACATATATATGCATGTATGTATGTACATATATATGTATGTAGGTATGTATATATGTATGTATAGTATGTATGTACATTTATATGTGTATGATTGTATGAATGTAAATATGTATGTATATAGGTGTGTATGTTTGTGCATGTATATATTTATGTATGTGTGTATGTGTATACATGCATGTATATGTGTATATGTGTAATATATCCATATACTTATATATACATACATATATACATGCAAAAAATACATACATACATATGTATGTATGTATATATATGTATCTACCTATATGTGTATGTATATTTGTATGTATATATGTATGTATATAGGTAGTTATGTATATGCATGTATATATAGGTGTGTATTTATGTATGCATGTATGTGAATATATGTATGTATATGTATATACACATATATATATATATATATATATATATATATATATATATATATATATATATATATATATATATATATATATATATATATATATATATATATATATATATATATATATATATATATATATATATATATATATGTGCAACCATTGGCCTATGAAACTTCGACTGAAGCAACCTGTGTGTTGTGTGTGTTAGACATACCCTGACGTACTGGAGTACTCTCTGAAGATTGCAGGACAAAACTGCACATTGCACCTGGAGAGAAATAAGTAAGAGAGGTTTACAATGTGTCTACATGAGCACACATTTTTTTAAATGTTTTTCTAATACGTCCAATTATTACACTAAATAATTTCAGGGAGCTTATTGGAAGAACTTTCTCTGTGACACATTTTTCCGAGGGAGGCGTCCAACTAACAACAAAACCTGCTCTTGAGGTATGTGTGTGGTTTTTGGATATGCTTAGTTATTTAGTCTTTCATGTCCATTTAGACTCTGTAATGACATTTTAATGTAATGGTGCAAAATGTACTGCATGGCTCCTAGACCATACATTGACTTATTAAGAGGAGTTTTTTTTTTTCTACACATAATCTTCCCAAGGTACAGTATACCTACTATAAAAATGAACCTGGATACGCTTTAGTGTAGTGTAGTGTAGAGCTTGTGCAGAAAAATTATCGTGAGATACCCCGAAGGGGATAAACAGTAGAAAATGTGTGGATGGACAAAAACAATTGGACACAAACATAAAACCCACAAACAACTATAATGTATAATAATAAACATTTAATTGTTTGATTTTTTTCTTCACAATTTCAGTATGATCGTGTGTGGACTTTTTGTGGGACGTTCCCTTAACTCTTCCCATTAAGTTGCAAGCATCCAAATGTCCAAAATGTCTCTGAATGATTGTTAACTATCATTTCCCATATAGATGTATTATAGCCTAGAGGTGTGTCCCAAGACTTTTGTCCATATGGTGTATTTCTAATGTAGTGCTTTCAACACACGAGATTGCAGCATGTACTGGTCTGTGTTAATCAAGTACAGGATGTCCTGTGGCATCAATTATTGTTGTCACATTTGCGCTCCAGGATTTGACAAATGGGCCGAGACTTTTGCTTCATCAATGACCAATTTCCTTCCTCTAAATCCGACGTCTCATACAGGAAGTTGATTACTAATATGTAAGATGTATGCATCTGGCTATGACTCATAAAGAGCAACACATAATGTCTGATTTGAGATTATTGTATGTTTATTTGTGTTAAAATCACTCCTTTCCTGACATATTCAGAACCACTGTTACTACCATGGGCACATAGTGGGAGTGGAAGACTCCTCTGCCAGCGTGGAACTGTGCTCCGGGATCAAGTAAGTATTTAAGGCTAGTCTTTCCCTTATTTTCTTCCGTTCTGTGAAAATGATCCCACAAGGGTTATTGTTTCCTTTAGCATGGCACAGCCAAATTCACTTAGGCCCATGATGACTTGCGACTGACCACTGTGACTCATGTCCAGCCTGCAAAAATAGAGACTCTGCTGCAGCCGTTTCCTCCATTAGAATTAATTAGATCACATGTGACGTGTCTGAGAGCCAGACGTCCCTGTCTGATGCTGGTCTCGCTATTTCATACACTAGCTGTAGAAAATGGATGGATGGAGTTCAACTGTCGCCATCATGAAATCTTTACAACTGTTACGCTGTCGGTGATTGTCTTAAGTAATATTAAAAATTCCTAACTGTCATAGATGTAAAAGGAGAAGTTAAGCTCTGAAATTAAAGAGGGCGCTGTTCAGTATCGTGACAACTTATCGGCTCAGCCTCCCAGCATTACTATATACAGTGGGGCAAAAAAGTATTTAGTCAGCCACCGATTGTGCAAGTTCTCCCTCTTAAAAGGATGACAGAGGTGTGTAATTTTCATCATAGGTACACTTCAACTGTGAGAGACAGAATGTGAAAAAAAAATCCAGGAATTCACACTGTAGGAATTCTAAAGAATTTATTTGTAAAATATGGTGGAAAATAAGTATTTGGTCAACCATTCAAAGCTCTCACTGATGGAAGGAGGTTTTGTCTCAAAATCTCACGATACATGGCCCCATTCATTCTTTCCTTAACACGGATCAATCGTCCTGTCCCCTTAGCAGAAAAACAGCCCCAAAACATGATGTTTCCACCCCCATGCTTCACAGTAGGTATGGTGTTCTTGGGATGCAACTCAGTATTCTTCTTCCTCCAAACACGACGAGTTGAGTTGATACCAAAAAGTTATATTTTGGTTTCATCTGACCACATGACATTCTCCCAATCCTCTGCTGTATCATCCATGTATCCATTTTGGTATAAACTCAACTCGTCGTGTTTGGAGGAAGAAGAATACTGAGTTGCATCCCAAGAACACCATTCCTACTGTGAAGCATGGGGGTGGAAACATCATGCTTTGGGGCTGTTTTTCTGCTAAAGGGATAGGACGATTGATCCGTGTTAAGGAAAGAATGAATGGGGCCATGTATCGTGAGATTTTGAGCCAAAACCTACTTTCATCAGTGAAAGCTTTGAATGGTTGACCAAATACTTATTTTCCACCACAATTTACAAATAAATTCTTTAAAATTCCTACAATCTGAATTCCAGGATTTTTTTTTCACCTTCTGTCTCTCACAGTTAAAGTGTACCTATGAGGAAAATTACAGACCTCTGTCATTATTTTAAGTGGGAGAACTTGCACAATCGGTGGCTGACTAAATACTTTTTTTTGCCCCACTGTATAAGTATAATTAAAAAGGTGCAATTGTGACTTAAGGGTGTTGTTTCATGTCAAGAGGGTTTTTACAATGTTGAAAGCATATATAGAAGGTACTAAACATTTTTTATGCCTACACTAGCTATGAAAATATTTGATTCTTACTTCACAGAAATCATTAATCGCGAGCATTTCCGGAGCCATTTAACAGCAATAAATGAGGACTGTAATATGAAGTTAAACTACTCGTTCTTGTGATGTATTTATGAAGCGAACATCTAATAATTGGGGCCTTATAGGTATTACTGAGATGAATAAGTATTATGTTGTGCAGGGATTTACAACTGGATCCATTTGGAGTGGGTGTGTGTTTGTTTGGAAAATCTGTATTTTATAGTTGAAGATATTTATATTTATACTAATATAACTAATATTTATATTAGTTTAAATCAAATCACTTTGATATTTACCCTTTGGTAAATCACTTTGATATTTAGCCTCTAGTTACCAAATGTACAGATACAGTCATCCCTTGTTTATCTTGGTTAATTGGTTCCGGACATGGCCGTGAAAAAGACATTTCCGCAAAGTAGGAATCATTAATCTTAAATCAAACATTTTCAGAGCTAGAGTATAAAAAACTGTTTATTAAACAATTAAAAATAAAACATTATGATAGCCCTCTTGACATGTAATATCACCTTTTGGTATTCTTTACACTCTTTTAAATCTTAATAGTGCCTCAGGCTGAGCCAATGAGCGGCCACAATATTGACCAGTACACTCTGGTTAACTTAGTCTGCTATATTGACCAACAGTACTGCAGTAATGTTATTCATATTTTCAATTCATTTAGCCTTTTTTTTTTTGCTTGAAAATGCTTAAGTTACTTGATTTATGCCAAAAACGCTGTAGAATACGTTCTACAAAATAAACAAAGCCAAAAAAATCTGCGATTTGGTAAAGCCGCCAAATTTTAAGCGTAATTTGGCGAGGAACGATAGTATATAGTAAGTGAAATACAGTGGTACCTCGGTTTTCATACTCCCAAGTATTAGTATAATTTGGTTTTAGCCAAAAAATGTCCCGGTTTTAGTCCAATTTTAAACAATAAATCAGAACATGCTTTGTTGAATCCTTTAAAGCAGGGGTGTCAAACGTAAGTTCCGAGGGCCGGATCAGGCCCGCAAACAGGTTTTATCCGGCCCGCGGGATGAGTTTGCTAAGTATAAAAATTAACATGGAATTTTTGAATGAAATAAACAGCTATTCCAAATGTGTCCACTGGATGTTGCAATAGCAATTTTTTGAAGATGATGCTACATATGTAAAAATTAAACCACGTGTTAATACATCAGTCGAGGAAAATGATCAAACTCCATAAATAAAATACTGTAATTAAATTTTTTATATATTTTTATCATGATGGATTGAACTTTAACACCAATGAGTTGAATGATGAACATTATCACAATGATTAATGCAGAAAATATAAATAATAACAACTAAAGATAGAATACCATTAACCGCAACATGTGAGTGTAAAAAAAAACCCGACCACATTATGACTTGTACATTTTCAGAATGTGCTTGTTCTATTTTTCAACAAAGAAAACAATCTGAAGTTGTCTTTATTTTAAAGTTATCGTGCCGTAATTTTACCGGCCCACTCGGGAGTAGATTTCTCTCCATGTGGCCCCCGATCCAAAATGAGTTTGACACCCCCTGCTTTAAAGGCTCACGCTTTAAAAAAAAAAAAAAAAATTGTATGTGTGATTGGAATTTCAAATTTTACAACTTTGGGATTATTGGACTTTTTAATTTACATAATAGTTGTGTTTCGTAACAAAATTCAATAACATTAGATAATAATCTCATCGAATAGAAATCATTTGGACATTATACAATGAATGTTCTCCCCAACCCTCATTAACTTCCTCTTTTTCCTTTCAGAGGGTTTGTGCGCCTCCAGGACCAAACGTACCTGATAGAACCCCTGGCCAGCGCAGCAGGTGAACAGCAGGCCGACGGTGGGGGCGCTAAAGTTTACAGCGACAAGGGTCCACATGCCGTGTACAACTACAAACATCTGAGAAGGAAGAGGAGCTCTTGTTCCCATGGAAACATAACCATGTACTATGATCACGGAGCCCATCCGTCTGGACTGTTCCAGCTCAGCAGTCTGGTAAAGACACATAGTGTATATAAGCACTCCACAAAAAAGCACAAAATATTGATAAGAAAATAGCAAAATCCTTGCACTGTCTGTTAAAACAATACGACATACAATTAGGTTTGAATGAATCATTGCAAATTAACACATTTTGTATCAGATGCCATTATGGTGTGTAGGTCAGTGGTTCTTAACCTTGTTAGAGGTACTGAACCCCACCAGTTTCATATGCGCATCCACCGAACCCTTCTTTAGTGAAAAATAAAATGTTTTTCAAATTCAAGACAAATTTACATGATCTTTTTACTAGTGCAGAAAATGAACCGTGCATGAACATCAACCTTGTTCAAAGAACAAAACCAACACAGTGCATGAACTCGTAACAAATGACACACCTGCAAATCAGTTTGGGTTCTGCTGTTGCCGTATCCCTAATAAGTTTTTATGTACACGATGAGTCGGGTGTGGCTTGAGTGGAGGCTCCACCGAACCCCTAGGGTTCGATCGAACCCTGGTTAAGGACCACTGGTCTAGGTGTACTTAACCTTCCTCTTGTGTTAGCTTTCTGTTACCATCTCTTATGTTAACGGGTCGGTTTTGACCCATGTTTTAAATCAGCTGTAAAATACACTAAAAACAATTATCTATCATCCAATTTGTTTCTCATCTCTTGGTTACCTTGTTAGGCTTCCTTATCTTTGAAAATATTGGTTTTAATATTTTTGGTTTGGGCCATTGGGCCTTATTTTGTCAGAATACCCCTCGATTTCAATTTTTAAAAATGGTAAAACGAACCTCAAGAGAATTATATAAATAAAAAAAAGGTTGTTGTGTTACCTAACTATTACCCAGGGGTATTAGAACACATCTCTTAAATAAATGTGTTTTGTTTATTTTTTCATTTTAAGAATTTTAACTATAGTAACATCTGTGGTGTTACGGGTCAATTTCGACCCATATATGTTTACTTCAAGAAAAAGGCTAAAAAGTATTTTTTTCAGCAACAGAAATCCAACATCAAACAAACAACCAATCAAGCAAATGAAACCAAGAGAAATAGATTACTAGTTCCAAAACTAATAAAAAAACAAAATCAGAGTGGCAAAAAGTGACACTTTTAGTGTCCGTCTTTTGTTTGTTTTTGTACAGGATAACAAGGTAAAATGAGAATCCACTAAAGCTCACATGATTGGGAGAGGAGCTGGCTGTCAGTGTGTTCAGTTTTGGCTCTTATCATTGCTTTATCATCTTATTTTTATAACCGGGTCGAAACCGACCCTAACAACACCAAGGGCATAATTTCTACCAGAGCATTTTATAATTTAGTGAAAAAAATTTAAATGTTTTATTTTGTTTACAAAGAGGTTCCTGACAAAGTCAAAAAGCTTTGATGCAAAAAAATAAATGTATGTGGTGTTTTTATGCATTTAAAAACTAAAACGGGTCGGTGCCGACCCTAACACAAGACGAAGGTTAATAAAGTGTCCATTAAGTTCACTTTATGTCCATCTGTTTACTGTATATTAAATGCTTCATTCAATGCATGGGCAGAAAGTAGGTTTTATTTGGAAGCATTCCTCACAAGCTGCACAAAAATCAGTAAATTACTATACTTCCAATCGCCCTTCTAATGTTTATGGTGGGGTTTTTTTTGCATTATGTTTATGTTTTATATATTTCATGTATTATCTAAACAAGGTGGTGTCCAAACTACGGCTTGTGAGGCTGGCCGGCGTCTCCAGTTTGGCCCGCGAGGCATCATGAGTTAAATAAGGAATCTGGACCGCAAAGTGTTTGCAGTTTAATTTCAAATATTTGACATTCTTCCATCCATCCATCCATCCATCCATCTTCTTCCGCTTATCCGAGGTCGGGTCGCGGGGGCAACAGCCTAAGCAGGGAAACCCAGACTTCCCTCTCCCCAGCCACTTCGTCTAGCTCTTCCCGGGGGATCCCGAGGCGTTCCCAGGCCAGCCGGGAGACATAGTCTTCCCAACATGTCCTTGGTCTTCCCCGTGGCCTCTTACCGGTTGCACGTGCCCTAAACACCTCCCTAGGGAGGCGTTCGGGTGGCATCCTGACCAGATGCCCGAACCACCTCATCTGGCTCCTCTCGATGTGGAGGAGCAGCGGCTTTACTTTGAGTTCCTCCCGGATGGCAGAGCTTCTCACCCTATCTCTAAGGGAGAGCCCCGCCACACGGCGGAGGAAACTCATTTCGGCCGCTTGTACCCGTGATCTTATCCTTTCGGCCATGACCCAAAGCTCATGACCATAGGTGAGGATGGGATCGTAGATTGACCGGTAAATTGAGAGCTTTGCCTTCCGGCTCAGCTCCTTCTTCACCACAACGGATCGGTACAACGTCCGCATTACTGAAGACGCCGCACCGATCCGCCTGTCGATCTCACGATCCACTCTTCCCCCACTCGTGAACAAGACTCCTAGGTACTTGAACTCCTCCACTTGGGGCAGGGTCTCCTCCCCAACACGGAGATGGCATTCCACCCTTTTCCGGGCGAGAACCATGGACTCAGACTTGGAGATGCTGATTCTCATTCCGGTCGCTTCACACTCGGCTGCGAACCGATCCAGTGAGAGCTGAAGATCCCCGCCAGATGAAGCCATCAGGACCACATCATCTGCAAAAAGCAGAGACCTAATCCTGCGGTCACCAAACCGGAACCCCTCAACGCCTTGACTGCGCCTAGAAATTCTGTCCATAAAAGTTATGAACAGAATCGGTGACAAAGGACATTTGACATTCTGATTTCCGCAATTATCCATGTAATTTTGTGGATAACGTGAGTAAATCAGGTCAATAAACATGAGTTGTGCTTTGAACGACATAAGGGACAGCATTTACTTATACGACCCATGCCAAACAACCTTCCCTAATAATGGCGCAAAAGAAAAAATGCAACCAACACACAAAGTCAACACACACGGTCACACATAACACAACCTGCTCACTCAACTTGGTGATTATTTAAAAATAAATGTCCAAACACCATAAAACATCCTAAATTACACCCATTCAAATCCATTACAAAGCATTATGGAAAAATGAAAAATTGTCTCTTTCTACCCGTGTTTGGTGTATTTTAGCTACTTGATATTTCTGATTGAGCATTTGAACTTTCATCTACTCTTACTATACAGTTATATTAAGTATTAATTACACATCCTTTATATTAATGTAATATGTACCCATAGATACGTGCGTATAGGCTATATACTGTATTGTATTGTTTGAGTTTGGACACCCCTGATCTAAACTATCTGTGTCCCCCAGAGAAGCAGAGCCCAAACCAAGGACAAAGAAAGAAAACCAAGAACTGTGGAGCTCGCCATAGTGGTCGACTACACCGAGGTTTGATTCCCCTTCTTAATGTCAGCACTTGCAGCTGCTGACCCTTAATCTGTTTGCAATGCACATTTCTTTCAAGATGAAACTGATTAATTGCTGAACTGATGTAAATGTTTTCTTTCCAGTACAAGAAGTTTGGCAGTAATAAGATTGTGGAGGCCAGAGTGCTTGAAATAGCAAACCACGTTGACAGGGTACGTGTCTCTTACTAGTACAGTAAAATAGGTTGATTCTAAAATGTGTATGACTGTAGATTCTGTGTTAACTGTGGGTCTGAATAGCAGAAACTCAGAGAGGAACCGTGTGTGGATACGGTGTGTTCTTTACAAATGATTAAAAGGGAAAGTTCTCTCACTTTAACTGTGAATCTTAACACCCTAACGGAGGATGTTCACACATATCACACATTCCTTGTTTGCATATTTTCTAAGAATTGGGCCAACGTCAATGAGTCATCAGACACTAGACCCAACAGTGATGGTCTGTGGCAGAATCATAGCACCAGTATATCCTAGCTTCTGTGGTTTCTAGCGTCTCATGTCTGACTCCTTTCTGTACGGTTATCCTCATAAGTCCTCAATGGGAATTCCTTGCTATTTCAATTTCAAATTGTGTTGCAGCTCTATCGACCCGTAGGCATTCGTGTGATGTTAGTGAGTCTGGATATCTGGTCGTACAAAGATCAAATAGAGGTCAGCACCAATCCCGAGCAAACCCTCAGCCGCTTTCTCGAGTGGCGCCAGCGTAGCCTCCTGCCGAGGACTAAACATGACAACGCACAATTCATCACGTAAGACGGAGACGTGTTTTTTGGCTCACACCAAGAGAGGTTAAGTACTATGTTAACATTTTTCGTTTTCTTCATTTTAGAGGGGTAGATTTTGAAAACACCACTGTTGGACTGGCCAACACAAATGCGATGTGCACTTCTACCTCGGGAGCAGTAAATCAGGTAGGTGCATTCTTTAGTTTTGATACAATCTATTCGCCATTCATCAGAAGATAAAATAGACTTTACTAATCCCATCTCGGGGAAATTCCAAGGTTGCAGTGTAAAATGTACATTAACGGGATGAAAAGTAAACATGACTTGATAAAAAATGGAATAACAAGTACTACAGTGAAAGTAGGAAACTTTAAATAATAAACTCTATAGTAGCTCACATACCGTATACGAAAAATATTACGCATATTACATTATTTACTGGTCCACAGTTCCACGACCAGGACGAAAAGCACACTGTTCCTCCTGAATAGTCAAACCTCGGATTCAGGAGGAACAGTGGGGTTTTCGTCCTGGTCGTGGAACTGTGGACCAGCTCTATACTCTCGGCAGGGTTCTTGAGGGTGCATGGGAGTTTGCCCAACCAGTCTACATGTGCTTTGTGGACTTGGAGAAGGCATTCGACCGTGTCCCTCGGGAAATCCTGTGGGGAGGGCTCAGAGAGTATGGGGTATCGGACTGGCTGATTGTGGCGGTTCGCTCCCTGTACGATCAGTGTCAGAACTCAGTCCGCATTTCGGGCAGTAAGTCGGAGACGTTTCCAGTGAGAGTTGGACTCCGCAAAAGCTGTCCTTTGTCACCAATTCTGTTTATAACTTTTATGGACAGAATTTCTTGGCGCAGTGAAGGCGTTGAGGGGTTCTGGTTTGGTGGCCACAGGATTAGGTCTCTGCTTTTTTGCAGATGATTGGGTCCTGATGGCTTCGTCTGGCCGGGATCTTCAGCTCTCACTGGATCAGTTCGCAGCGAGTGTGAAACGACCGGGATGAGAATCAGCACCTCCAAGTCCGAGTCCATGGTTCTTGCCCGGAAAAGGGTGGAGTGCCATTTTCGGGTTGGGGAGGAGAACCTGCCCCAAGCGGAGGAGTTCAAGTACCTAGGAGTCTTGTTCACGAGTGAGGGAAGAGTGGATCGCGAGATCAACAGGCGGATCAGTGCGGCGTCTTCAGTAATGCGGACGCTGTATCGATCCGTTGTGGTGAAGAAGAAGTTGAGCCGGAGGGCAAATCTCAAATTTACCGGTCAATCTACGTTCCCATCCTCACCTATGGTCATGAGGTTCGGGTTGTGACCGAAAGGACAAGATCACGGGTACAAGCGGACGAAATTAGTTTCCTCCGTCGGGTGGCGGGGCTCTCCCTTAGAGATAGGGTGAGAAGCTCTGCCATCCGGGAGGAACTCAAAGTAAAGCTACTGGTCCTCCACATCGAGAGGAGCCAGATGAGGTAGTTCGGGCATCTAGTCAGGATGCCACCCGAACCCCTCCCAACCGGTAGGAGCCCACGGGGAAGACCCAGGACACGTTGGGAAGACTATGTCTCCCGGCTGGCCTGGGAACGCCACGGGATCCCCCGGGAAGAGCTGGACGAAGTGGCTGGGAAGAGGGAAGTCTGGGCTTACCTGCTTAGGCTGCTGCCCCCGCGACCCGACCTTGGATAAGCGGAAGATGATGGATGGATGGATGGATGGACATTATTTACAATTGCCGGTTATAAAGTTTATGAGACTGCAGATGTAACAGCCTGTTGCTGAAGGAGCTAATTAATAGCCTCCATAATTTCATGGACCTCCATAATTATTTTTTTTTTCCTTTTTTTTTTTTATTTTTTTTCCCTTGGCCTCAGTCTGCACCCCCTCTCCAAGGCCCAGGCTAAGACCGATTTTTTTATTTCATTTTAATCTTCTATTCCCCCCCCCCTTGTTTACCTGTATCTCATCTTTTTTTTGTAAGGGGCGCTGGAAGCCGGCAGACCCGTCAGCGATCCTGTTCTGTCTCCCTGTAATGTTTGTCTGATCTTGAATGGGATTGTGCTGAAAATTGTAATTTTCCTGAAGGAACTCTCCTGACGGAATGAATAAAGTACTATCTAATCTAATCTAATCTAATGCATGGTGTGAGTGGGGAATTGGAGATGGATATTACGGAGGTCATTTTAGGTACCATTTCACAATTTTAACAATAACATCAACAAGTTTAAAGAGGAAGTAAACTGCCATAAAACACTTGTCACGTTCAGATGTAAGCAAAGTTTGAAGCGTCACCCCAGTTACAGGTACAGGTAAAAATGCATTAAATGACAAAAAAGCAGAGAATGCAGCTCGGAGGTGCAAATCTGGAATGTTGAACGCACACAAGTCAATGAAAGGACGGTGCTGGCATAGGAAGCCTCCTGATTAGTGATCCCTAGCTGGTGTGACTCATGATCACTAATCAGATGCAGGAGTGCAGATCCGCACCCAGCAAGGGAGGTGGCGTGGTGGAGAAAGCACACAGGGAATGGAAATAACCAAAAAGAGAGATGTCACGAAAGTAAATGCAAAACACATGAACAAATCAAACAAAGTACAAACCTGCCGTGACATGTTATGGCAACACTACTTTATTGACTTAAATGATGTAATAATAATAGTAATAGTAATAGTAAAACATAAAACCTCAGTGTATTATTTTTAATGATGGATGGCAATGGTGTATATCCATGACAGAGATGTATATTCAAAATCTCACTTTTTATTCACTGTCACTCCAGTGTAAGAAGAAGTCAACCATTGTCCAAAAAAAAAAGATATTTCTTCATTGTGTACTGCTTTAAGTCCTTTTTTAAAGTAAATATAACAAAGTACAACAAGCCATGAATTGATTAACGTGGACCCCGACTTAAACAAGTTGAGAAACTTATTCGGGTGTTACCATTTAGTGGTCAATTGTGCGGAATATGTACTGAACTGTGCAATTTACTAATAAAAGTTTCAATCAATCAATCAATCAAAAGCCAAATGTGCAAATTTAATCAGTGGTTGAAAGCGGAAGGTGTTTTTTTCTCAAAAATTGTTCAACTAAGTTTAAGAGACTGCTTTGATATTTGTAATTTTTTGGGGGGGGTTATCGTGCTAAAACCAATGTAATGTTGGCCAAAATATGGTGTATAACTGAAAAACTGAGAAAAAAAAAAAAACACATCTTATCATTGTGTTACAGATGACATGCCTTATATTCATGTTCTTTATCTAATTTCAAGTTTAATAATTACTTTCAAATATGCCGCAAGCCAATAAAAAATGAGTGCGACATGATTGTTTTACTTGACTTAATATTCCTCCATTGTGCCCACAGGATCATAACAATAATGCAATAGGAGTGTCCTCCACTATTGCCCATGAGATGGGTCACAACCTGGGCTTGTCTCATGATACACAAAACTGCATCTGTGGCTCTTTGACGTCGAAAAAAGGCTGCATCATGGCTGGGAGTGTTGGGTAAGCTCATTGTTTTCACTAATAAATTGCAGTAATGTCAAACTTAACCTCCTTGAACGCCCCCCTAGTGTTGTGTATCCAGAGTTGTTTAGCAGCTGCAGCCAGCAGCAGCTCAGCAGATTCCTGGAGGAGGTCAACCCAGCTTGCCTGCTTGATACCCCTCCTACTAGTCGAATTTATGGGGGGCCGGTGTGTGGCAATGCCTTCCTGGAGCCTGGGGAGGAGTGTGACTGTGGGACTGTAGAGGTACTGTATGCAGTGCTTACATAAACATTCACATGGATAAAGGAGTCCATCAAGGAAGCCTAGATTGTAACGTTGTGTACATGTCCTGTCCCTAAGGAATGCAAGAATCCCTGCTGTAATGCTACAAACTGCAAACTTAACACCAGAGCCCAGTGTGCTGAGGGCGAATGCTGCCACAACTGTCTAGTGCGTAATGTTCACTCTTACTGAGCGACCGTGTCTCTTGACAATGTTCAGGCTCATTTCTGGTCCATCACCATTTGCAGCTGAAAGCGTCAGGCAGCGTCTGCCGGCCAAAGACAGGAAACTGTGACTTGGCAGAATACTGCACTGGACTGTCCGCCTCCTGTCCTCTCGACGCCTACGTCCAGAACGGCCTGTCGTGCAACGGTGGGAAAGGATACTGCTATAATGGAAAGTGTCCGTCGCGACAGCAACACTGCAAGAGGCTATGGGGACCAGGTAGGAGACAAATTGAAATTATAATACAGTAGTACCTCAACTTATGAGCTTAATATCTTCTATGACGGAGAGCTTAGCTCAAAACACTTGTATTTTAAATAAAGGTCTTCTATTGAAGTGAATTGAAATCACTACCCTCTGCCCCCAACCCTGACCCCATCCATCCATCCATCCATCCATCATCTTCCGCTTATCCGAGGTCGGGTCGCGGGGGCAGCAGCCTAAGCAGGGAAGCCCAGACTTCCCTATCTCCAGCCACTTCGTCTAGCTCTTCCCGGGGGATCCCGAGGCGTTCCCAGGCCAGCCGGGAGACATAGTCTTTCCAACGTGTCCTGGGTCTTCCCCGTGGCCTCCTACTAGCTGGACGTGCCCTAAACACATCCCTAGGGAGGCGTTTGGGTGGCATCCTGACCAGATGCCCGAACCACCTCATCTGGCTCCTCTCGATGTGGAGGAGCAGCGGCTTTACGTTGAGCTCCTCCCGGATGGCAGAGCTTCTCACCCTATCTCTAAGGGAGAGACCCGCCACCCGGCGGAGGAAACTCATTTCGGCCGCTTGTACCCGTGATCTTATCCTTTCGGTCATGACCCAAAGCTCATGACCATAGGTGAGGATGGGAACGTAGATCGACCGGTAAATTGAGAGCTTTGCCTTCCGGCTCAGCTCCTTCTTCACCACAACGGATCGATACAACGTCCGCATTACTGAAGACGCCGCACCGATCCGCCTGTCGATCTCACGATCCACTCTTCCCCCACTCGTGAACAAGACTCCTAGGTACTTGAACTCTTCCACTTGGGGCAGGGTCTCCTCCCCAACCCGGAGATGGCACTCCACCCTTTTCCGGGCGAGAACCATGGACTCGGACTTGGAGGTGCTGATTCTCATTCCAGTCGCTTCACACTCGGCTGCGAACCGATCCAGTGAGAGCTGAAGATCCCGGCCAGATGAAGCCATCAGGACTACATCATCTGCAAAAAGCAGAGACCTAATCCCGTGGCCACCAAACCGGAACCCCTCAATGCCTTGACTGCGCCTAGAAATTCTGTCCATAAAAGTTATGAACAGAATCGGTGACAAAGGACAGCCTTGGCGGAGTCCAACCTTCACTGGAAACGTGTCCGACTTACTGCCAGCAATGCGGACCAACCCTGACCCCAGAACAGTAAAATTTTAACATAGCTTTAAAAAGAGAGAAGTAACTTTTTGATAAGAAATATTGTATGAAAACAATATAATATAGAACAGGGGTCACCAATGAGGTGCCCGCGGGCACCAGGTAGCCCGTAAGGACCAGGTGAGTAGCCCGCTGGCCTGTTCTAAAAATAGCTCAAATAGCAGCACTTACCAGTGAGCTGCCTCTATTTTTTTTTTAATTTTATTTATTTACTAGCAAGCTGGTTTCACTTTGCTTGACATTTTTGATTCTAAGAGAGACAAAACTCAAATAGAATTTGAAAATCGCCCAAAATATTTTAAAGACATGGTCTTCACTTGTTTAAATGAATTCATTTATTATTTTACTTTGCTTCTTATAACTTTCAGAAAGACAATTTTATAGAAAAAATACAACCTTAAGATGATTTTTAGAATTTTTAAATAAATGATAAATGGGTTGTACTTGTATAGCGCTTTTCTACCTTCAAGGTACTCAAAGCGCTTTGACACTACTTCCACATTTACCCATTCACACACACATTCGCACACTGATGGAGGGAGCTGCCATGCAAGGCGCCAACCAGCACCCATCAGGAGCAAGGGTGAAGTGTCTTGCTCAGGACACAACGGACGTGACGAGGTTGGTACTAGGTGGGATTTGAACCAGGGCCCCTCAGGTTGCGCACGGCCACTCTCCCACTGCGCCACACATTTACCTTTTAAATTCCTTCCTCTTCTTTCCTGACAATTTAAATCAATGTTCAAGTAAATTAATTATTTTTATTGTAGAGAATTATGAATACATTTTAATTTAATTCTTCATTTTAGCTTCTGTTTTTTCGACAAAGAATATTTGTGAAATATTTCTTCAAACTTATTATGATTAAAATTCCAAAAATTATTCTGTCAAATCTAGAAAATCTGTACAATCAAATTTAAATATTATTTAAAAGTCTTTTGAATTTCTTTTAAAATTTTTGTTCTGGAAAATCTAGAAGAAATAATGATTTGTCTTTGTTAGAAATATAGCTTGGTCCAATTTGTTATATATTCTAACAAAGTGCAAATTGGATTTTAACCTATTTAAAACATGTCATTAAAAATATATATTTATTGTGTGAAATCATTAAGATGATCAGTGTTTCCATAAAGATAAATATCAATAATTATTAAAAGTAACATAGAGTTAAAGGTAAATTGAGCATATCGGCTATTTCTGGCAATTTATTTAAGTGTGTATCAAACTGGTAGCCCTTCGCATTAATTAGTACCCAAGAAGTAGCTCTTGGTCTCAAAAAGGTTGGAATATATTGCTAACAACTACAGTTTTTTGAAGTAATGTAATAATAATGTTCATAATTTACCTTGGAGAGTGGACTTCTCTGTCAAACACACCGTCAGCAGCTTTTCCATATTTTTCTTGAAGAAAAAATGTCTGCTGTTTAGATATAATTTTATTGTCTTTAGCTTGCGTTAGGGGAAGTTCTCCCCATGACTGCGTGGGTTCCCTCCGGGTAGTCCGGCTTTTTCCCACCTTCAAAGACATCCACCTGGGGATAGGTTGATTGTCAACCCTAAATTGGCCCGAGTGTGTGAACGTGAGTGTGAATGTTGTCTGTCTATCTGTGTTGGCCCTGTGATGAGGTGGCGACTTGTCCAGGGTGTACGCTGCCTTCTGCCCCAGTGCAGCTGGTATAGGCTCCAGCACCCATGTGACCCCAAGAGGAACAAACGGTAGAAAGTTGATAGATGGATGGGCTTCCGTTGGACGTATTCTGCTCTTGTACAGACTTGCAGTGATACGCTCAAATTGCTTCTCCAAGTTGGCGACACCATCTTCCATCCATCCATTTTCTACCGCTTATTCCCTTTTGGGGTCGCGGGGGGCGCTGGCGCCTATCTCGGCTACAATCGGGCGGAAGGCGAGGTACACCCTAGACAAGTCGCCACCTCATCGCAGGGCCAACACAGATGGACAGACAACATTCACACTCACATTCACACACTAGGGCCAATTTAGTGTTGCCAATCAACCTATCCCCAGGTGCATGTCTTTGGAAGTGGGAGGAAGCCGGAGTACCCGGAGGGAACCCACGCATTCACGGGGAGAACATGCAAACTCCACACAGAAAGATCCCGAGCCTGGATTTGAACCCAGGACTGCAGGACCTTCGTATTGTGAGGCAGACGCACTAACCCCTCTTCCACCGTGAAGCCCGCGACACCATCTTTCATGTTTTTATTGATTTAATTTTAAATTCAATGAATATCATACACTACTTCTTCTCAGCACTGTTTTTTTTTTACACTTCCTCACTTTCTTCCTTCCCATGTTTGTAAAAGCCAAGTTATGTCAAGCTCTAGCGTTAAGTTAAAGCTAGGGAGTAAGACCAAATGTTTTGAGCACAGGGTTCACTGTGACATTTGCTATGCCAACTAATAGTGGGGATGCTTGTACCTCAGATTTTTGTTTGTAACTTAAAGCGTAACAATTAGCCGAGAGATAGCTCTTATCTCAAAACACTCTTAAGTTGAGGGACATTTTAGTTGAGGTACCACTGTATCTTTGTTTCTGTAATATCAGGACGTCTTGGTCACATATTTCCTTTCTCTAGATGCTGAAGTGGCGGCAGATGCTTGTTTCTTCCAACATGGAGGCTGCAGAAAAACCTTTTTTAGCCAAAGATGTTTGGGAAAGTATGTATTTACATTATAGTATGCTTGCACATGTCGAAGTCTTAGTTTTTGTGTTTTATAAATTTGTGTTGTTCGGTTGCAGAGATCAATCATGCAGGACACTTTTCTGTACCGGAGGCTGGGAGTTCCCAGTCACATCAAGGAAATCTTTCTACAAAGTAGGAAATGAGCAATGCAATGAGGCAACAATGAATCCCAAAGACAACTACCCTGCAGATTTTGGCATGGTGCCCACTGGAACTAAGTGTGGCAACAACATGGTAAACAAAATGATTATTTTGACATATAGATGACATTAGACTCATCCAAACGTGATGTGTGTCTCAGGTATGCTACAATCAAAGGTGTCAGGACATCAGTAGCATCAGAACATATGGGACCAATGACTGCTCAGCCAAATGCAACAACCGCGGGGTGAGAAATCATTTAAACACTACAAAGATGTGAAGCATTTTGCAGAAACAACACTAAAACTAACTGCGCGTATCTCTCACAGGTCTGCAACCATGAGAGCAAGTGCCACTGTGATCCCGGCTGGGCCCCACCTTTCTGTGATGTGCTGGAGTCGGACTTGCATGAAGGTACTGTCCACATTTTTACACATTTCTATTTATATGATTAGCAACACGGGGGGAGAGGGGTTAGTGCGTCTGCCTCACAATACGAAGTTCCTGCAGTCCTGGGTTCAAATCCAGGCTCGGGATCTTTCTGTGTGGAGTTTGCATGTTCTCCCCGTGAATGCGTGGGTTCCCTCCGGGTACTCCGGCTTCCTCCCACTTCCAAAGACATGCACCTGGGGATAGGTTGATTGGCAACACTAAATTGGCCCTAGTGTGTGAATGTTGTCTGTCTATCTGTGTTGGCCCTGCGATGAGGTGGCGACTTGTCCAGGGTGTACCCTGCCTTCCGCCCGATTGTAGCTGAGATAGGCGCCAGCACCCCCCGCGACCCCGAAAGGGAATAAGCGGTAGAAAATGGATGGATGGATGGATTAGCAACAATTCCCGTGTTTAACTATGGGAGAAATTAGCTTTCACTATATTGAAAATATTCAAAAGTCTTTTTTCCAAGCTAACCAGGGTTCAGTTCAGTGCTTAACATCCTACATTAAGATTTTCCAAACATACTGTACAATATACAGTGTTTGATGAGGGACTCCCACTGACTTCGACTACGTCCCACCGGAGAATAACGCTTGTCAGATACTTATTTCCATGTTCAATCAGTTACATTTATTTGCATCAGCAAAACGACATAATCACAGGGCTCTTTAGGCACAAACGTCACCACACTTTGTTGGATCATGTAGACGCCACCATGTGTTCATTCTAAACCCATAGCTTTTTATGCTAAAAAGGAGGGAAGTCACATAAGGGCTCGTATGTACCTTCCACACCGTTTATTATTTTCGTCTGCCTTCTATGAGCGTATTTGTCACGCCTGTAGATTTCGTTTTGTTTTGTGCCATGTTTGGTTATGTTATGTTTAGTTTTTGGGACATTTAGTTCTGTCTTTGCACTTCCTGGTTCTTTTTCGTCTCCATGCCAACCCATTAGTGCCACCTGGTCTCCCAGTCACGTCCCTGTCCTCAGCCTCACACCTGTTTTCACTAATCATCATAGCTGCTATTTAAGCCATTCTGTTTTTTTTTACTTCGTCCTGGCAACATCACCTCCTTCATGCCCTCGAGCACTTTCTATGTCTTCCATGCCATTGATCCAGGCCCCTTGTCCTTTTCCAAGTAAGTTTTGTTATTCATGCCTTTGTGCAAGTGCTTTCTTTTCGTGTTTATAGTTATAGCCTCTGTGCTAGTCTTCTGTTTCACAGCCCAGTTTTTGTACGTCCGCCCTCGGGCACGCTTTTTGTTTGTTCCTTTTGAGTGTTAAATAAAACAATATGTACTCACATTGACGCCTGGCTCGTTCCAAATTCCCTCTGCGTCGAGGAAACAACCCAAATCCAAGTCTTAGTTTGATAGTATTAGTCCTTGATGGTAAACAATATTTGGTATAAACAGTCCCTTTGCTATTATTTATCGGTACACACGTGCAACAATGTTCTGTCCCCTTACACCTTATGTTCTTGTTGAACAAAATAAGACGACACTCACTTGACTGTTTTGTACATTCTGTTCAACCACACTTCTGCATAGGTCAACAGGTCATGGAGTTAATTACATGCACAATACTTTTCCACACTAATCTTTCCACATAGTTTTAAGTAGTCAATATTAAAATAAATTCTAAGATCATCTTTAGCAAGTATAGATATTTAATAATCATTTTAAAAGTCAGTACTAAAGTGAAATAAATCGTAACAACATGATACAAGCAGTTCCAAGAATGGTCTAAAATAACAACACCGTTCTTTTAATAATGGATTAGATTTATATAGCGCTTTTCGAGACACTCAAAGCGCTTCACAGATAAGTGAGAACCCATCATTCATTCACACCTGGTGGTGGTAAGCTATTTATTATTATTATTATTCCACATTTTATGTTATTCAAAATCTTTGGAATAATATTTTTAGAATGTCCATCGGGCCAATAAGAAACTACCTGCGGGCAGTAAATGGCTCCCGCGCCGCACTTTGGACACACTTGTCCTATGTTCTGTTGTACTTCTTTTGACAACAAACTCGTTGTCTCAACAGTGCCACTGCAAGTAATTGCAAACCCTCTACAGCAGGGGTGCCCATTACGTCGATCGCGAGCTACCAGTCGACCGCGGGGGGTGTGTCAGTCGATCTCCAGCCAGGCTTTTAAAAAAAATAGACCTAAAAATTAGTGATCATCAATCTTCACCAAGACATCACTTAAATGACATTCACGGTACCGGAGGGTCTTGTGAGATGACGCTGGCTGCTGCAAGATCATTATTATTAAAATATGACCGAGAGGAAGGCGAGAAACACTTTTTATTTCAACAGACTCTCGCGCCGTACCTTCCGTCAAAACTCTAAAGGCCGACTGCACATTTCCTATCTTCACAATAAAAGCCCTGCTTCATGCTGCCTGTGCTAACTAAATACAGAGTCTCGGAAAACTGGCGTGCACAAGCGATCCCTCAGAAAGCTGGCGTGCACATCACTTTTTTTTGTTGGCGCAGGCAGCATGAAGCAGGGCTTTTATTGTGAAGATAGGAAATGTGCAGTCGGCCTTTAGAGTTTTGACGGAAGGGACGGCGCGAAAGTCTGTTGAAATAAAAAGTGTTTCTCGCCTTCCTCTCTGTCATTTTTTCATAATAATGAACTGGCAGCAGCCAGCGTCATCTCACAAGACCCTCGGGTGCCGTGAATGTCAATCAAGCAAGCTACGGAATTTGCTGCCAATGTTTTTCCTGTAAAGTGTATGGAAGCTGGATGAATTAGATGCCAAAAACCAACCACTTTCATGTGGTATTGTACAGAAAGGACAACTTTTTTTCTCCTCCATTTGAAAATGTGGGCGTTATCATCATTACTGTCTGATTCCAATCAATGCAAGTCATCAGAATCAGGTAATACACCAACTTATATTCTTGTCTTCGTGAAAGAAAGACATCTATATGTGTTACATATGCTTGTATTATCATTAAACACATTTAACTTGTTTACAAAAATGTCTCTTTCATAAATAAATAAATATAAATGATATATATAAATGAGGTAGATCCCCTCGAGTTGGTCAATTGAAAAGTAGCTCGCCTGCAGAAAAAGTGTGGGCACCCCTGCTCTACAGTAATCCTTTGTATGTCGCTGGTTAATTGGTAGGGATCACTAATTGTAAATATTTTTATCGCTAGAACTTTAAATACTGTTTACTACCTTCTTAATACTTTTTTTAAACATTACATTTGCGTGTATGAATAATGCAAGTCATCTTATTCAAACAAAACCAAGTTTTTACACAATTTAATTTGCGGATGTGAGATATGCACCCATAGCAAAAACGTCTACGCTCATCTGTCGCTCAATCTTGTATTTTGAGTTCAATTTGAGCTTCTCATTGGTTGATCATTTGTTTCTTAAATCTTGCTCCTAAGGGACCCTTCGGAGCAAGAGATAAGCTCAAAAGACACAAGACATCACTGTGACAAAGGAGGTTAAGTTGAGATAACCATTTGAGCAATAACTGAGAAGTGGGATACACAGAGGAGCTCTCATATAAAGAGAATGTAATGAGATGTCTGAAACAAATATGAGCTTTAAAATCAGGGTACACACAGGAGAAGTCATAACCTCATCACACGGCAACACAGACAACCAATCACACTCACACATGAGAGACAATTCAGTGTCACCAATCAGCCTACATCAGGGAGAGAATTCATGCAGTCAGGGGGAGAACATGCAAACTCCACACAAAAAGACCCCGAGCCCAGGAATTGAACCCACAACTTTCTCATTGGATGGCTCAAGCACCAACCATAGCACCATCAGTTATCGTCCAGAAGCATACTGCATGTGTACAGGTCTCAAAATTGTCTTTTGAGCATATCATTTACGTTTGGGTTACGTTTTGAATCTCAGGATAATACTGTACATGGCGTGTGTGTAAGAAAGAAAAAAATACATAGATGGTGTAAATATATATATATATATATATATATATATATATATATATATATACATATATATATATATATATATATATATATATATATATATACATATATATATATATATGTATATATGTATGTATGTATGTATGTATATACATATAAATATAATATGTATGTGTATATATATGTATATATATAGTGTGTATATATATATATATAATATATATATGTATTTATGTATATATATACATATATGTATATATATATATATACATTTATATATATGTGTGTATATATACAATTATATATAAATGATGTCACGTTATCGATGGGGAAAATGCATTTTTAGACAATATGTTTGCCTGAACGGCTAGGAGCCACAAGAGTAACAAGAAAATGGATTAGAAAGGTTAGATTTAAAAAAATAATAAAAAAAAAAAAAAACTTTTATTTATTCATTTATTTATTTTTAACTTGGGACTTCCTGCGGGCCAGATTTGGGCTGTAGTTTGGGGACCCCTGACATAGACCATATAGCCATATTTTCTGGATTAATAATTTTCCCAAATTCTGGCATGATATAAACTGAAACATGATTGAGGTATAGTTAAAATGTGCCACATGAAATGCATTACTGAATTTTCTTATTTACTGAGATAGAAAAGAGACGAACATAATAACTCAAATAGTGAGCAGAGAGAGACAAAACCAAGTATATCTCTCACTAAGACATAATTGAGACGTATTGGAAACGAGCTCATTTATCTCTCATTTTTGTCAGAATTGAGATCATGAAAAGAGACAATTGTTAGGCGACTTTGAGATCTCACACACCGCTCACTGGGAGACTTATTTCTTAGGAGACACATTTGAGAAGAATGAGAAAACCACTTTGGTCTCGATTAGTGCTCTTTTATGTCTAGGAGATCTGAATAAAGCATAAATGAGATTACATCTTTAATTGTGCTTTGCTATGGGAAATAAAAAAAATAATATTTACATATGCTAGCTGGTGGATTTCTTGTTATTTATATTTTTATTTTATTTTATTTTATTTTGATCCAGGCAGGCAATTTGATTCGGCACAATGAATATTTTTTTTTTTTTATCAGTTCATCCATTATTGCATACACTCATTGCTAAAATTCACAAATTACAACCAAATTTGAAATCCTTGTCATACGTAATCATTTTGATCAATCTAGTGATAATCTTGAATGAATCATGGAAAATGGGGGCAAAAAAGTGTTTACATGATTTTTAAGCATATATCATCTCAAAGATCAATGAACACAACAATACTTTGTTCTATGATGTACAGCAAGATGAATATTGGACATGGAAAACAAAAAGTAGCCTACAGTTCAAAGACAGTATGACTGAAGTCTTGTAATCTTGCATGAAGTTGAACTCTCAAACAAACAAAGTGACAGTCAGTCCATGTTCGTAAACGAGTTATGACTATGTGGAGTGTGTGTTTTACACGTGATTGTGTCCTGTTTTCTTGTCCTGCTCTTACATGAAACAGTTTAGACAACTGTGGTCTGTTCTTGGAATGAAGTGATTTCATGGAACTCCCCTTATTTGCTGTCACATTTCCTGAGCAACTAATAAATACTGATAATCTATCTCATGTGTATTTACAGGAGGCGGACTGGTGCTCATTGTGTCTCTGGTCATAGGCTTGCTCATACTGTTGGTCGTCCTCATTGGAGGATTTGTGTGCTTCAGCCGGACGAGGCAACCTCCAAAGAGGTTTCGATATTCAGTTCCCTCTTTTAATCTCAATAAACAAATGAAATACGACAGTTCTTACGCTTCAGTGTATGTTCCTTTTACAGATCCTTCCAGTCTACCTCAGGACAGACAAATCCATTGTTTCGCCCAGGCAACGCACGAGGCAGCCCTCATCTTCGCTCCACAACCATCAGCCAGCCAACGTTTGTGGAATCATCTGCAAGCAGAATCTGCAAACCGCTGCCGTGCATTGCCGATAGACCATCGGGTGCGGTGTTCAAGCACTGCAGAACAGCTCCTGAGGTTTGTAGTTTGAGAATGCAGATGTTTTCCATTCAAGTAATTAAAAATCAACTGGAATGGACAATGGACATATAATTGACAACTGCTAAATGCACAGATAGTATAGAGAACCTATAGACTACAGTTGTAAAAAATCCTTAAAAAAAAAAAAAAAACATTGAATCAACAAGTTAATCAAATTTTTCTTTAAAAAAAATGGCCCTTGAGGACTAAAAACTTATATCTGACAGAGACCATTTTTGCCCAACTGACAGAAATACACTATATTGCCAAAAGTGTTTGGCCACCAGCCTTGACTCACATATGAACTTGGAAGTGCCATCCCATTCCTAACCCACAGGGTTCAATATGATGTTGGTCCACCTTTTGCAGCTATTACAGTTTCAGCTTTTCTTCGAAGCCTGTCTATTTATAGGAATTTTCGACCATTCTTCCAAAAGCGCATTGGTGAGGTCGCACGCTGATGTTAGTCGAGAAGGCCATGGCTCTCGGTCTCCGTTCTAATTCATCCCAAAGCTGTTCTATCGGGTTCAGGTCAGGACTTTGCAGGCCAGTCAAGTTAATCCACATCAGACTCTGTCATCCATGTCTTTATGGACCTGGCTTTGTGCACCAGTGCACAAGTCATGTTAGAAGAGAAAGGGGGTCCGCTCCAAACTATTCCCACAAGGTTGGGAGCATGGAATTGTCCAAAATTTTTTGGTATCCTGGAGCATTCAATGTTCCTTTAACTGTAACTAAGGGGTCACTCCCAACTCCTGAAAGACAACCCCACATCATAATTCCTCCTCCACCAAATTTTAGTGTATGTCTCTAATTTTATATATTGAGTTAGGATCTTAGACTAGTCCAAATTAGCACTGTGGGTTTTCTTTGACTCTAGCAGTGTAGTCCTCATTCAGTAAACACTTTGGGCCAGGGGTCTCTGACACTGATATTTAAGTAGCTCATAAAGAGTCAAAGAATATTTGTAATGATATTTGTATTTTTATGCATCTGTTTATTAAAACCAAACATTATTCTGCACTGTTTAAGTAGAGATCTGCTTTGTCAATAAAGTACAACTTAATCATTGCCATTCATATAAATCAAGCACAAATAGATTTAGGTTACAAACCTCATATGTTCAGACCTCTTCATATTATGATGTACTGGCCTGTGTATGAAAACATGTCTCATCGTGAATATTTTTAACATTTTAAAAATCTTAGACACGGGCTCCTAAAATGGTCTTTCTTACATACCCATGGACCGCTACGTTGACCTCACTACTTTTCAGGCTCAAATCCAAGTCCATTGGAGAGCGTTTCAAAATGTTAATCAGAAAAAAAAAGTCATCTTTATCTTGTCTTTGTCTCCTGCAGCCCCCCAGAACTGTACCTCAGCCGTCAAATATCCAACAGGTAGCATGTTCCAGTCATTTGTACCCCCAAGTAGCCATCCTTATCATTCTGAATGTTTATGTTTCTACTTAACTCACAAAATGTGCTTATTTTAGGGTTTAAGGCCACTCTTGAAACCACCAGCTGTGCCAAACAAGCCAGTCTACTCTGAGGTAATAATTCTAATGTCAGACCCGGGCATATATATATATATATATATATATATAGGGGGAACCCCTCATGAAACAGTTCTGTAGAGATGAAGTAGTCTTGTGATTTTTCCCACACCTACATATTGCGCTCTACCACGGTATCGAGCACTGTTCTCTGGATAATCCAATCAAGACATATATATATATATATATAAATATATATATATATATATATATATATATATATAGACGCATTGAAATATACTGTGTGTATATATATATATATACATACTGTACATATATGTAGACACCTCATTTCAATGCATCTTTTTTATACATATACACACACACATATATACATATATATATATATATATATATATATATATATACACACACAGTATATTTCAATGCGTCTTCTTCATTTTCATGACTATTCACATTGTAGATTGTCACTGAAGGCCTCAAAACTATGCCACCTGTGAAGTGAAAATCCTTTCAGGTGACTACCTCTTAAAGCTCATCAAGAGAATGCCAAGAGTGTGCAAAACAGTAATCAGAGCAAAGGGTGGGTATTTTGAAAAAAACTAGAATATAAAACATGTTTTCAGTTATTTCACCTTTTTTTGTTAAGTACATAACTCCACATGTGTTCATTCATAGATTTGAAGCCTTGAGTTACAATCTACAATGAATGAATGAATGAAAATAGTGAAAAACAAATAAAGAAAACGCATTGAATGAGAAGGTGTGTCCAAACTTTTGGCCTGTGCTGTGTATCTAAAATACGTCTAAAGCCATCTTGTGGGGTTAAAAAAAACTGTTACCTACAGCCACAGCTGTTAATGCCATTGTGATTGGTGGTTATTTGCAGTTGTAGACCTTATTGTGAACTCTTGATAGACTAATAAGTGATTCGAAGCTGTTCCTGACTGCATGTGTTTCTTCCAGACCCGGCCACTACCTCCATCCAGACCTCTACCGCCTCTTGCGTCAAAACCAGTAGGTCAACAACTCGTCACGTTGACATTTTAACAGCCCCTAAGTTTGTCGTTTGTCCTAATGTAATTACCCGCTTTCTCATAGGTCACAAAGCCAAAACCTCTGACGCCTCCAGTGAAGCCAAAGCCCGCTGTTGTCCCGGTACCGCTGCCTCATACTCAGCTGGTATGTAAGCCAGAACACACCACCCGATATCCACCACATTTTGTCAGCTGCCATTCTTATATGTATTAGAGGAATGCATGAGGGTGTTTCTTGTTTTGGGGCACCGTCCCAATATAGCAGTTTAATGAACAAGTGGCGGATTTGTGTTAGTGTGCCATCTGAATAACATGAGTGAACAGAAAGAGACTACAAATACAGAGGTGGAGGAAGTTAATTAAAAAGACACTAAAAGAAGCTTATACCTTGTGTTTGCTGACTAGTTATTTGTGTAGCTTGCAGGAAGAGCCGCCCTCATTCTGCACAACAGGCCCAGATGACCGAGGAAAATAACTCCAAACACAGAGATCCTCAGACATTGATGATCTTATCTCACCTTCAAAGACTTTCCTTAAAAGGCTTTCTGGAGACGTGGGGTCAAGGGCTCACGTGAGGTCGAGATGCATCAGTGAATCAACATGAAATATACGCCTCTGCACCGTGAGGAATTACCGCCGTCTGCCTTGCTTCTTTTTCTAATGAAAACCTGAAAACTGTGATTGACACATTCAACTATTATGTGCTATTCAAGACAAATGGCCCCGCCGCCATGATGATGATGATGATGATGTGTTTGAAGGGAAACGTCTCTCCTCAATCCTGAGATATGTGAACACTTAATGACTGCACTGCTGATGCTGTAACTCTTTTGACTTTTACCACAGCCGCACATTGTTTTGGTACTGACTTTCTAAAGAGATGATTTAGGGATTTTTAAATGCGGCACCAATGTGGGCACTTTAAAAGTTATTTTATTATAAGAACAAGAGCGCAGAACATATCTATTGTGGGACTGTATGAATGTATACATTTGACTGTTGTTTGTTCTCTTATTAACATACATTCTCAAGGGATTTTTGTATTGTGTAATCTATGCAGTAATCACACTGTCCCTTAAAATAATCATGTCTTATCCTTTACAATGGAGATAAATCTGATAATCATTTATATTTATAAAGATGTCCATTACCTGTGCATAATTGTTTTCAAATAAATTACACTGTAAACTTGTGTCTACCCAGAACTTATTTGCAGGTGATCATCAACACCTGTGGACATAAAGTACAGGCCAAAAGTTTGGACACAAACCTTCTCTTTCAATGTGTTTTCTTTATTTTCACGACTATTTACATTGTATATTATTACTGAAGGCATCAAAACCATGAATGAACACATGTGGAGGTATGTACTTAACAAAAAAGGTGAAATAACTGAAAACATGTTTATATTCTAGTTCCTTCAAAATAGCCACCCTTTGCTCTGATTACTTTTTCGCACACTCTTGGCATTCTCTTGATGAGCTTCAAGAGGTAGTCACCTGAAATGGTTTTTACTTCACAGCTGTGCTTGAAGCTCATCGAGAGAATTCCAAGAGTGTTCCAAGCAGTAATCAGAGTAATGGATGGCTATATGGAAGAAACTAGAATATAAAACATGTTTTCAGTTATTTCACCTTTTTTTGTTAAGTACATAACTCCACATGTGTTCATTCATAGTTTTAATGCCTTCAGTGACAATATACAATGTAAAAAGTCATGGAAATAAAGAAAATGCATTGAATGAGCAGAAGCTGTGTCCAAACTTTTGGCCTGTACTGTACATGTATTCGTTTGCTCTAGAAAAATTGTATTCCGAAAGAGTTTTGACCAAATCATAACTCTATTCTTTGAGCATGTTTGTGACCAAAAACATCCATAAACAGACCGCAAAGTTAAATATCATGCAAATGGTGTTGATCTGGGTCTGTACGAATGCTGCCTACACTGACAACCTGCAGTTCATCGAGAGAATTATGAATTACAACATGTACTGTGAAGCGACCGGAATGAGAATCAGCACCTCCAAGTCCGAGTCCATGGTTCTCGCCCGGAAAAGGGCGGAATGCCATCTCCGGGTTGGGGAGGAGACCCTGCCCCAAGTGGAGGAGTTCAAGTACCTAGGAGTCTTGTTCACGAGTGAGGGAAGAGTGGATCGTGAGATCGACAGGCGGATCGGTCTGGCGTCTTCAGTAATGCGGACGTTGTACCGATCCGTTGTGGTGAAGAAGGAGCTGAGCCGGAAGGCAAAGCTCTCAATTTACCGGTCGATCTACGTTCCCATCCTCACCTATGGTCATGAGCTTTGGGTCATGACCGAAAGGATAAGATCACGGGTACAAGCGGCCGAAATGAGTTTCCTCCGCCGTGTGGCGGGGCTCTGCCTTAGAGATAGGGTGAGAAGCTCTGCCATCCGGGAGGAACTCAAAGTAGAGCCGCTGCTCCTCCACATCGAGAGGAGCCAGATGAGGTGGTTCGGGCATCTGGTCAGGATGCCACCCGAACGCCTCCCTAGGGAGGTGTTTAGAGCACGTCCAACCGGTAGGAGGCCACGGGGAAGACCCAGGACACATTGGGAAGACTATGTCTCCCGGCTGGCCTGGGAACGCCTCGGGATCCCCCGGGAAGAGCTAGACGAAGTGGCTGGGGAGAGGGAAGTCTGGGCTTCCCTGCTTAGGCTGTTGCCCCCGCGACCCGACCTCGGATAAGCGGAAGATGATGGATGGATGGATGAACATGTACTGTGACATTTTTAGGTAGAGCAAGATCTCCTGAATTCAATCGGCCAATGTGCCCACGTCTGCCTACGCCATGTTAGCGCCAACCCAGCTGGCACAAGACATTGATAAAACTTTGATTATACATACATTTCCTTTCAAACTGACTTTAAAACAACCTTGCGAAATAGTAGTATATGTAAAATGAGAAAATGTTGATGTCTAATGTTGGATCCACGTTGTTGGTTATGAAAAGACCAAATGGTCAAATGAACATCAGTGTCACGGCCAGGGCGCATTCCAATGTACACTCATCCGTGCGCTCTGCTGATTGCGCCTCCAAGAGTGCACCAGAGCCGGCAAATGGTAAATGGGTAAATGGGTTATACTTTTATAGCTTTTTTCTACCTTCAAGGTACTCAAAGCGCTTTGACACTATTTCCACATTCACCCATTCACACACTAATGGATGGAGCATCCATGCAAGGTCCTAACCACAACCCATCAGGAGCTTAAGAACTGTCTTGCTCAAGGACAACGGACGTGATAAGGTTGGTAGAAGGTGGGGATTGAACCAGGAACCCTCAGGTTGCGGGCACGGCCACTCTACCAACCGCTGCAATCAGCACACCTGAAAATGATCATCAAGCCTGCCTTCATAAGCCTGCACCACCTGTTATCCCGCGCCAGAACTTAGTCATCTGTTCCCGTACAGTAGGCCAACGAATGAAGCTCTATGCATTCTCTATCTGTGTTTCTCCACCGTCTCGATGATTGGTCTTGTGTCTTCCTTGTCATCCTCCCTGCAGTCTGCCTCCGTTCCACGTTTTTGATTGATTGATTGAAACTTTTCTTAGTAGATTGCACAGTTCAGTAAATATTCCGTACAATTGACCACTAAATGGTAACACCCGAATAAGTTTTTCAACTTGTTTAAGTCGGGGTTCACGTTACTAAATGTACATCAAACGTTTTTAGATGTGTCTCGTTTTCCTGCGTTCCCTCTGTTTATATGGCTGCCTCTTGGATCTCGACCTCCCTCATGGACACGGATCTTCGACACCTCTCTGTAGCCCCTAACTTTCTGCCTGCTCACAGATCTACAAGCCCGCTCAGACCCTGTTGGACTTCGGCCTCTCAACACTCACGGTAACAATCAGCAAGTAATTCCCACACATAGTCACACACCATACACTCTTGGATTTTGTCACACTCTATTCCCTTCTTATTTTATCCACCATCCATTTCTACCACTTGTCCCTTTTGGGGGCACGGGGGGTGCTGGAGCCTATCTCAGCTGCATTCGGGCGGAAGGCTCTGTACACCCTGGACAAGTTGCCACCTCATCACAGGGCCAACACAGATGGACAGAGAACATTCACACTCACATTCACACACTAAGGGCCAATTTAGTGTTGCCAATCAGACTATCCCCAGGTGCATGTCTTTGGAAGTGGGAGGAAGCCGGAGTACCCGGAAGGAACCCACGCAGTCACAGGGAGGACATGCAAACTCCACACAGAAAGATCCCGAGCCCGGGATTGAACTCAGGACTACTCAGGACCTTCGTATTGTGAGGCACATGCACTAACCCCTGTCCAACCGTGCTGCCTTTGTTCTTTTAAGTTATTTGTTATTTATATGTAGTTAATATACTACGTCCCTGTTGTCTATCCCGTACCTCCTCTTGTTGTACACAACAGTCAGAACCCAACATTGATTAAACATTGTCAAAAAGTATGTTTCAAAGTGTTGGAAAATATTGGTTGGAAAATGTTAAAAATTCAATGGTCAAGTCAACATTAGAACCCAACATTGATTAAACGTTGTCAAAAGCTTTCGTCCTCTCCAAGGTTCTCATAGTCATTATTGTCACCGATGTCCCACTGGGTCATCATTGTCACCGACGTCCCACTGGGTGTGAGTTTTCCTTGCCCTTATGTGGACATACCGAAAATGGCGTAGTGGTTTGTGTTGTGGTTTGTGCAGCCCTTTGAGACACTAGTGATTTAGGGCTATATAAGTAAACATCGATTGATTGATTGATTGAAAAGAGCATGTTGTTCAATGTCCGGACATAAGTCTAAAAGTTCTCAACGGTGATTCGGGAAGTAATACCATTTATGCAAAGGGTGACATTTTGATTTTAGAAGAACACAACAGGAATTTGCATGTCCTTCCCGTGACTGCGTGGGTTCCCTCTGGGTAGTCCGGCTTCCTCCCACCTCCAAAGACATGCACCTGGGGATAGGTTGAAATGGCAACTCTAAATTGGCCCTAGTGCGTGAATGTTGTCTATCTCTGTTGGCCCTGTGATGAGGTGGCGAATTGTCCAGGGTGTACGTCGCCTTCCGTCCGATTGTAGCTGAGATAGGCTCCAGCGACCCCGAAGGGAATAAGTGGGAGAAAAAAAAAGGATGAATGTGAGTGCACAACAATTATTTCATCTAGTTACAAAAGCAAACACACACAAATTCAACCCAAAGGTAAAAATAAGTCTAAACTGAACATGTCCAACATGTCAACAATGTCTATTATACCATGATTTGATTAACGTGGACCCCGACTTAAACAAGTTGAAAAACTTATTCGGTCAGGTATTACCATTTCGTGGTCAATTGTGCGGAATATGTACAGTACTGTGCAATCTACTAATAAAAGACTCAATCAATCAATCAATGTCAAAGTGGAAGAAACGGTATTTTGAAAACGTGGTCACCCCAAATGTGGAATGGACACAAATGTCTATCGTATAGTTCAGGGGTCAGCAACCCAAAATGTTGAAAGAGCCATATTGGACCAAAAATACAAAAACAAATCCGTCTGGAGCCGCATAAAATTAAAAGCTATATTACATACAAATAGTGTGTCATGAGACATAAATTGAATCAAGAAGACTTAAAGGAAACTAAATGAGCTCAAATATAGCTACAAATGAGGCATAATGATGTACATACAGCTCGCCTAAATAGCATGTTAGCATCGATTAGCTTGCAGTCATGCGGTGACTATATGTCTGATTAGCACTCCACACAAGTCAATAACATCAACAAAACTCACCTTTGTGCACAACGTTATAAGTTTGGTGGACAAAATGAGACAGAAAAAGAAGTGGCATAAAACAAGTCTTAGAAAGTCGGAGAAAGTTATACATGTAAACAAACTACGGTGAGTTCGAGGACCGTCTAAATTAGTAGGACAAAACGACGCTCGCCAAATACTCGAATCAGTGAAGCATGTTTAATATAAACAGTAGGGCTGCGAATCTTTGGGTGTCCCGCGATTCGATTCAATATCGATTCTTGGGGTCACGATTCGATAATATAACGATTTTTTTCGATTCAACACGATTCTGGATTCAAAAACGATATTTTTACGATTCAAAACGGTTCTGTATTCATTCAATACATAGGATTTCAGCAGGATCTACACCAGTCTGCTGAAATGCTAGCAGAGTAATAGATTTTTTTTAAAAAAGCTTTTATAATTGTATAGGACAATTTTTTATAAACTGATTGCAATAATGTAAACTTGTTTTAACTATTAAAAGAACCAAAAGTATGACTTATTTTATCTTTGTGAAAACATTGCACACACACACATAATGTAAATGAGGGATTTTTAATCACTGCTATGCTGAAATTATGACTAATATTGATACTGTTGTTGATAATATTCGTTTTTGTTTCACTACTTTTGGTTTGTTCTGTGTTGTGTTTGTGTCTCCTCTCAATTGCTCTGTTTATTGCAGTTCAGAGTGTTGCTGGGTCAGGTTTGGTTTTGGAATTGGATTGCATTGTTATGGTATTGCCATGTAGTGGTTTGTTGGATTGATTAAAAAAAAAATCGATTAATAAAAAAAATGAGAATCGATTGTGAATCGCACAACGTATTCGATTCGATTCCATCCACCCATCCATTTTCCCGCTTAATCCCTTTTGGGGTTGCGGGGGGCGCTATTCGATTTTATTTTTTCCCACACCCCTAATAAACAGTGTGCTTTATAGCAATTAGGGAGGTTTGTGTCAAGTTTATCCTCCTGCAGAAACCATATTAAAACAAAAAATATGTTTTTTTTCCCCTCATCCATCCCCATTTTTCACATATTTTTGAAATAGTTCCAGAGAGCCACCAGGGCGGCGCTAAAGAGCCACAGGTTGCCGACCTCTGCTATAGTTAAATAAAATGTAGTGTTAATTATTTGCACTGCGTCGTTCACGCACGGAGAACACGCTGCGTGCGCAAGTCTGCCTACGTAACTGTACTACTTCAAAGTGCTCCTTGCGCTGCTTCCGCTTTTTACGCTACGTTGCCTAGCAACCACCTCGAAACAACCAAGAGAGTTGACAGGCGCCTGAGCGGGCAAACTTACACGTTCAGTTTGTTTTTGTTTGGAAAAGTAACCAAAACACGTCCGCGGCGAATGGAGCGAGAGTTAGACGAGGAAGAGCTGCAGGATTTCTACGCATGGATCGATAAAATCCCTCTCTCGAGGCCCAAAAGAAACATCACCAATGACTTCAGCGACGGAGGTACCGAAGCTAATGCTAAAGCTAAGCTAGGAGATCAAACACGCCGCATCATTAAGTACACCTGGGATAAATGAGATCTAATTTAAGAACTGTTTCAGAAGTTCTCCCTTTTACAGTTGCTATTATCATTTTTTTGACTGGAACTATCCGAGAAATGTTCATGTTGTTGTAGGTACTCACATATATTGATTTATTTGTCTTGTCTGTTTCCAGTAATGGCAGCTGAAGTTGTTAAGCATTTCTTCCCAAAGCTGATTGACTTGCACAACTACACTCCTGCCAGCTCAACTCAACAAAAGCTCAGCAACTGGAGCCTTCTCAACAGGCAAGAAAACTATCCATCTATCCCTGAGAGATGTTCCTAATATTTAGACTTTTTTTGTGTGGCTTTTTAAAGTCACCAAAATGACAAAGAGGAATTTTATTTGCTATTTTCTATATCGCGGCGTGTGGTTTGCTGTCATTTAATGTATGATGCGCTTCAGTAGCCACACTGCATTATACAAACCCTGTTTCCATATGAGTTGGGAAATTGTGTTGGATGTAAATATAAACGGAATACAATGATTTGCAAATCCTTTTCAAGTTGAATGCACTACAAAAACAAGATATTTGATGTTCAAACTCATAAACTTTATTTTTTTTTGCAAATAATAATTAACTTAGAATTTCATGGCTGCAACACGAGCCAAAGTAGTTGGGAAAGGACATGTTCACCACTGTGTAACACCACCTTTTCTTTTAACAACACTCAATAAACATTTGGGAACTGACGAAACTAATTGTTGAAGCTTTGAAAATGCAATTCTTTCCCATTCTTGTTTTATGTAGAGCTTCAGTCGTTCAACAGACGGGGATCTCCGCTGTCGTATTTTACGCTTCATAATGCGCCACACATTTTCGATGGGAGACAGGTCTGGACTGCAGGCGGGCCAGGAAAATACCCGCACTCTTTTTTGACGAAGCCACGCTGTTGTAACACTTGTCTTGCTGAAGTAAGCAGGGGCGTCCATGACAACGTTGCTTGGATGACAACATATGTTGCTCCAAAACCTGTATGTACCTTCCAGCATTTATGGTGCCTTCACAGATGTGTAAGTTATCCATGCCTTGGGCACTAATACACTCCCATAGCATCACAGATGCTGGCTTTGAACTTTGCGCCTATAAAAATCAGAGTGGTTATTTTCCTCTTTGTTCCGGAGGACACCACGTCCTCTGTTTACAAATATGATTTGAAATGTGGGCTCGTCAGACCACAGAACACTTTTCCACTTTGCATCAGTCCATCTTAGGTGAGCTCGGGCCCAGCCAAGCCGGCGGCGTTTCACGATATTGTTGATAAATGGGTTTGTCTTTGCATAACAGAGTTTTAACTTGCACTTACAGATGTAGCGACCAACTGTAGTTACTGACAGTGGTTTTATGAAGTGTTCCTGAGCCCATGTGGTGATATCCTTTACACACTGATGTCGGTTTTTGATGCAGTACCCGACTGAGGGATCAAAAGTCCGTAATATCATCGCTTACGTGCAGTGATTTCTCCAGATTCTCTGAACTTTTTGATGATTTTACGGACAGTAGATGGTAAAATCCCGAAATTCCTTGCAATAGCTTGTTGAGAAATGTTGTTCTAAAACTGACAATTTGCTTACAAAGTGATGACCCTCACCCCATCCTTGTTTGTGAATTACTTAGCATTTCATGGAAGCTGTTTTTATACCCAATCATGGCACCCACCTGTTCCCAATTAGCCTGCAGACCTGTGGGATGTCCCAAATAAGTGTTTGATGAGCATTCCTCAACTTTATCAGTATTTATTGCCACCCTTCCCAACTTCTTTGTCACGTGTTGCTGGCATCAAATTCTAAAGATATTGATTGTTTACAAAAAAAAGTGTTTATCAGTTTGAACATCTAATATGTTGTCTTTGTAGCATATTCAACTGAATATGGGTTGAAAATGATTTGCAAATCATTGTATTCCGTTTATATTTACATCTGACACAATTTCCCAACTTATATGGAAACGGGGTTTGTACAAGCACAATGACGATACCAGGAATTACCAAGTAGGGACTAGTTTTGTACCGATATCAACATTTTTCTACCGGTACCGGTACCAAAATGTGTGTCCAGGGACGTACTTTCTGAGTTTATGAACGTAACGTACATTTTAAAAAAACAAAAGAAGATTTTGTGATGCTAAAAAATATCGATGTAATCATAGAAGTATCAACTGGATATGCTCCTGTACTTGGTATCATTACAGTGGATGTCAGGTGTAGATCCACCAATGGCGTTTGTATACATTGTGACGCCGGTAAGCTAGGGTGTGTAGTGAAGCCTGTTTAGCTATTCCTCGTCCTGCAGGGATGATACTTGTAAAAAAGAAATACTTTGTCGCCATGGAGGTGAGGATTATCAGAATCAGAAGTAGCTAAAACACTGCCAACAGTGGCTATACGTTAGCCGCTAGCTAGCTAGCCATGTCTTAAAGCACCGCTCCCTGAGGGGGTGTCGGTGTTATAGTTTTACCTTTATTGTTAGTTTTTAAGCCAAAACGCGTCCATTGTCCCTTTTCTGTCTACACACTGTCGACTTGTAAGTACTATGCGATTGTGCGCTGGCGAATATGCTCGTCTGCTCCTAAAGCCAGCAGTGACATGACGTGACAATGACGTAGGTGAAGGGGACCGGTACATTTCAGAGGGGGTATAGTACCAAATATTATCCATTAGTATTGCGGTACTATACTAATATCGGTGTACCGTACAACCCTAGTAGGGATGTGAGTCTTACAGTAACTCACTATTGATTTGATTTGATTTTGATTCTTGGGGTGACGATTCAATTCAGAATCGATTCTCGCATGTATTTTGTGTGTAAATGATTATATTTTCAAAACGGGTAAAAAAGATCCTATCGGCTGCTATGTAAACGTGCAACGAGTAAACACAGAGATGGCTTAAAAACATATTTTGTAGATTTGATTCTTAAACGTGTTGAATGGATTTAGAATTGTAATAAATTAAAATCTTGATTTGAATGTGAATTTATTTTTCCCAGCACCCACAAGAGTGAATACACTCCTCAAATTTTTGCAAAGCATTTGACTATAATTTCTGAAGAGCCGATCCTATACAAATGAACCTTAAGTATATTTCAAAATAGTCAGTGTACAGCTGACTATTTACCAAAAATGAAATGCTACATATTCAATTCCATTTTAATCCTATTTTGTCTCTGGTTGTTTTTTTGACCCAGAATACATTTTTGTAGCTTATCGATGGCGATAACGTGACTTAAGTTTGTCTAGTGCTCTCCTACCCACTACTCCCAGTGGACATTTCAACATATTCAGCGGACAGAACTTAGCTAAACTCTCTGCATTGGCTGTGAGAACCAGCCCAAACACTGTCTTGGATCACTTACATGGCAAACAGCCACTTGGGATCCCTGTGGTGTTTATCAAAATGCAACATCAATTCAAATCGCCGTCCATCTGCTGCTCATAATTGGAACCAGCTGTGTATGTGTGTGTGTGTTTGCGTACACAGGAAGGTGTTTTCCAAGTTGAACTTCCACGTGCCTGAGAAGTCAGTGAAGAAGATTGTACTAAGAACGGCGGGAGTGATCGAGAGCGTGCTGACCGCCCTACGTGAGAAGATAGACAAGAAGCTAGAGTACAACTCACAGAACGTACTAGTATGTTACCTACATCAGTGGTCCCAAAACCCCGGGTCGCAAAAAAATCTTTTTTTTTTTTTTTTGTCTTCCGAGTATCTTATTTTGAAAGACGCCCCACTTCCGCCCATCACACTATTGCACTTGATTGAGCCTCATTCAGCACTGTGTGCAGTTACACTGGCATAATGAGTCAAAACAAACATCAGGAGTTAAATAAAAATAGTGAATACAGGAAGTAGTGGCCGAAAATAAACTCCCTATAAACTCGTTTTTCGATTACGATTTTGATTTTTAGGTAAAAACTACAAAAAAACAACAAAGGAGTGTGATTTGCTTTCAGCAAATAAAAAGGCACATTGTACGCTTATTTGAAGACAAACCTTTGTGTCTAATGACTTTCTGCATTATCTGTATCAACATGTCAGCTTTTTATCATTACATTTTACCTTTTTGCCCAATTTTTCCATTTTTTATGGATTTTTTGTTTGTTTTATTTCCACAAAATGTGACGTGTTGATAAAAAAGTTGTGTTCCGCAAATGCCCCACGGGCCATATTTTGAATGCCACTGTGTTACATATTTGTAAATTACATAGGTGTTGCCAAATGACAGATACGTTTCTCTAGGCGGTGTCTTCAAGTTTTCAGCACTTACGGAAGTTGCTACTGGAGATTTTTCAGTGTCTTGCTACTCGTAGAGTAACTACATTACCCAGAAGTCTTAGCGCGGTCTTTCTAAATGAGTGGGTCAGGGTCACATGGGGGCGTCATAAGTATGACACAAACGATATTCATCAATTTTGTCCATACGGTAGAATTCATGTTTGAACGATTCCCAGCCTTGTAACTAGGTGGCAGCAGTGATCAAGCTAATAAACAGGCTTCGTATTCTACCCAGTCAGAATAGTAAGTACACAGGAACACATGTGTAAACAGCCAACAGGCCGAGAAATGGACAAGATTGTGACAGGAATAAAAATAAAAAAGGAGGAGTCGTCAGCAGCAAAGGAAACAAGTTAAGCAGAATCAAATGGCTCAGTTGTACGACAAAGCATACATACAGTCTCGATCAAAAGTTTACATACACTTGTAAAGAACATAATGTCATGGCTGTCTTGAGTTTCCAATAATTTCTACAACTCTTATTTTTTTGTGATAGAGTGATTGGATTACAAACTTGTTGGTTACAAAAAACATTCATGAAGTTTGGTTATTTTATGAATTTATTATGGGTCTACTGAACATGTGACTTTTGATTGATTGATTGATTGATTGATACTTTTATTAGTAGATTGCACAGTACAGTACATATTCCGTACAATTGACCACTAAATGGTAACACCCGAATAAGTTTTTCAACCTGTTTAAGTCGGTGTCCACGTTAATCAATTCACGGTAAATCTGCTGGGTCAAAAGTATACATACAGCAATGTTAATATTTGGTTACATTTCCCTTGGCAAGTCTTACTGCAATAAGGCACTTTTGGTAGCCGTCTACAAGCTTCTAGCAAGCTTTTGGTTGAATTTTTGACCACTCGTCTTGGCAAAATATGTGCGGTTCAGCTAAATGTATTGGTTTCCTGACATGGACTTGTTTCTTCAACATTGTCTACATCTTTAAGTCAGGACTTTGGGAAGGCCATTCTAAAAACATAATTCTTTTTGGGGTCTTTGCCCTATTGGAACATCCAACTGCGCCCAAGACCCAACCTCTGCGCTGATGATTTTAGGTTATCCTGAAGAATTTGGAGGTAATCCTCCTTTTTCATTGTCCCATTTAAAGCGCCAGTTCCATTGGCAGCAAAACAGGACCAGAGCATAATACTACCACCACCATAATTGACGGTAAGAATGGTGTTCCTCGGGTTAAAGGCCTCACCTTTACTCCTCCAAACATAATGCTGGGTATTGTTGCCTAACACCTCAATTGTTGTTTCATATGACCACTTTCCTCCAGACGGTCTTATCTTTATCCATGTAATGTCAGATGAAACAAACATTGAGCTGTTTGGTTGAAGTTGTTATATCTGCTCATTTCATTCATCTACTTTGTTAGTAAGGTAATTGTAAAAAGAATGTAACTCACACAGTGCATGTACGCATTAATAAATAAATATGATCAACTTTTTCAATATTAATTAAAGCGGAATTGGAATCATAGACAATAGTGCGAGCGGAGATACGAGTGAGTATCCTGTAGAGTTGTAAATAAATAGTTCCTGTGTTGCTAAAAGCTGCTGTACCTACGCCATTGTGTCATAGAAACTAACAAACATCACATTTTGCACACTTTGCACATGGTTGCATGCACGCTGTCTGGGCTTATGAAGGCGGACCTCCGGTCATGTGGCGAATAGTGCGCCTTTCATCACCGCTTGCTTGTATTTAATTAGCGAATAAATGCACGATGCAAGACACACTCCTGTCCTTCACTTTTAAATTACACATCTCCTTGCTATAAAAAGTGGACACAATTGCACCACAAAACCCTTCTGCTGCTTGTTATTCTCTGGAATAGTGTCAGGTTTTCCCCTGACAGTTTGTCTATGTTTTAGTTTTTTCCTCTGCATTTGTCTGTTTCCTCTGTGTTTAGTATCTCCTGTCTTTAGTTCCTGTCTAGTGCTCTTATTTTGTCAGCTTCCTGTCTTGTTCCCTGAGTGCTGTGTTCCTCCTCAGCAGCGGCTGATTGGCACCTGGCCACACCAGTTGCCAATCAGCCCGCTCCTATTTGTACGTGCTTTGTCTTGTGTCAGTTGCTGGGTCATTGTATAGTATTATCATTCGGACTTGTATTGTCGTTGCCACATATCACACTTGTCGTGCTACCTGTCGTGTCGTTTTGTTACAGCTACTACCTGTCATGCTACATTTTGTCCTGGTCGTCGTAGCGGTAAGCTGTTTCTGCTACTATTAGTTGTTTCCAGTTTTTCTGTTTGCTACCCACTAGCTTCCATGCTAAAGTTCATTTTTGTTTTCTAGCTTTCAGTGCTAGCTCCCTTAGTTTGTTGTTCCGCCCACGTGCATGCTTTCTGTTTGTTCTTGTTTAGTTTTAATTAAATCATGTTTTCATATACCATGCCTGCCTCCATCTCTGCATCTTGGGGTTCATCAACAACAAATACCTCTGAAAAATAGTAAGTGCGTGTGAGGTGTTTTGAGAAGCGTATAAACGATGCATCTGCTGCAATTATGAGTTTAATTGTGGCCTCAAACAAATGAATCAGTGGGAAACACTGATGTGTATGAGGAGCGCATGTGCCTATTCAGACTGGAGCGGGATCTTGCAGGAAAGAGGAGCCTACGGTATCTTGGTGACACAAGGCATAATAGAGAAGAAAATTGATATAACATACATTTTGAACAATCAGATTTTGTTTCAAAATTGATAAATCGTGCATTTCTAGTTGACATGTTTGACATATTAACTGGGATTAAGGAAGTGATTCATCCACCCACATGGTGAGCAATCAGGTGTCTCAGCTTTCAAAAGACTTACTTCCCAACCACAAAAGACCCTCAACAGAGAAGGAATGGATGAAGGCAGGTGACTCAACTTCAACCATGTAAAGAAGACCAGCTTTTCAATGTGGAAAATTAAGGAGGCCTTAAAATGCTGTTTGAGACTACATATAATTTATGTGGCAGAATATCCTAAAATCATCACAAAAGCACTGACAGCCCTTTTTCTTTTGCAACATCTTAACTTTGTGGGTTTTGTGCTGCAACAGCAACTAAAAAACAACAAAGACTGGACATAAGGAACACACTTTGATTGTCTCCCACTACCCTCAGATTTAGCCGTACTAGTTGCAGGTAAGGATAGGGATTCCACAGATTCAGCATTAGGTGAGTTCAAGTGTAATAATACTGTACTAATTGGTGTGAAAAAGTTACAGTATTTCCCCGTTTATTCATATTACATTATTAACGTCACCAACCCCCGCCGGGCCGCCAATTGTCTGCAGGAAGCGAGTCGGTCCTTTGGCTCAAAAGGGTTGGGGACCACTGAACGATAAGACAGAACTTTTAAATACAGTAATACATGTCCAAAATGTGTTCTTTTTCATTTAGGATTTGGGATACTATGACACCAGCAACGCAGAGAGCAGTCACACAGGTAACATCTTCTCACTCGCATTGTGTTACTCCAATTGAAACAATATTGTTGGAAAGCATGTTTTTCCTTTTGAAAGCCCTGTAGTTAATGTTTAACAATTTTGCGAAAGTCTCAGAAGTCCCGCAATACTGTAATGGATGTGTGTTGGCCAAACTCTTACTTTGATACTGGAATTTACATTTGCTTTTTGTAAGCCGTACTGTTTTGCTCGTATGGCTTTATGCTAATGAGGTGTTTGTCCAAGAAGCGCTGTCATCTACTTTTTACAAATACAGTACATTGTAACTCTGCACTAATATAACTTACTTTACTAATTATTATTATTTTTAATGTTATTACTTATGCAGTATATTTTAAATGAATTCAGAACCCAAAGTGAATAAAAATGTTAGCAAGTGCTATGTTAAGGAAAAGGGGTAGGATTAAATAAGCTCTGATTCTTCTTACTCCTTTTCGAACATGTTGGATAGAGAAACTGGAAATTGTGATGTATCATGTTATACGCATGCATATTTGTAATAAACTGAAACCATATATCAGTGTATCTTAACCATAGAACCCATTTTTGGGCTGTGAGGGCCCCTGAGTGGGCCGCCAAAAATGATCTGTTTCAAAGCGGTGGGCTGTATGGGTAATACACTTTTCCACCACTTGTGGCAGTAATGACAATGTCAAAGACACAGAAGAAGTCTCACACTAAAGTCATAGAGATGTTTCCTTAAGTGCAAAATTTAAGACTAAAGTGGTAAAGCTGTATTTTCATTTGCACTTTAATTTTATTGGCAGTCTATTTTAGTCAATATTATTATTTAGGTCAGAATGTATTTTAGCACTGCGTAATTGTATGTACATTTATTTTTCGGCAGTTTTTAAGAGTCCCTTGTATATTTGATTAGCATTTTTTTTTGTAATTAGCCTGACCTAGGCCTTGATAATAACCTTTGAGAGTAACACATGCTTTAATACCATTTGACAAGGTTTATTCTGTTAAACTATATGTGGGTTAGATATTACAGGTGTGGGAAAACATCGATTCAAATACGAATCGCGATTTTCACGTTGTGCGATTCAGAATCGATTCTCTTTTCTTTTTTTTAAATCGATTTTTGTTTTTATTTTTATTTTTATTTTATTTTTTATCAATCCAACAAACCAATACACAGTAATACCATAACAATGCAATCCAATTCCGAAACCATACCTGACCCAGCAACACTCAGAACTGCAATAAACAAAGATTCGCATCCCTATTAGATACACTTATTGAATATGATTATAATCAATCAATCAATTTCCTTTATTTAACCAGGTAAAGACTCATTGAGATTAAAATGTCTTTTTCAAAGTTACAATAATAATTACAACAAGACAATACAACAACAACCGCAGTCATGCCACATGTCAAAAATAATTTAAAATGATTAATAATAGTAATAACAGAAATAAAATAGTAATAATTCAATTTGAATTTCAATGAATTCCGGTAGCCTAATCAAGAGTAAGATTACTAATTCAGTGTAATATTTGAGTGGGCCCTGCCCCCCTCTGTATTTGAAAAGTTGGGCCTGAGGTCCAAGAGGTTAAGAACCCCTGCCATTTATTACATACCACAACGTAACTTTACGCATAATAATAATAATAATAATAATGGATTAGATTTATATCGCGCTTTTCTATTGTTAGATACTCAAAGCGCTCACAGAGTAGTGGGAACCCATCATTCATTCACACACGGTTGGTGGTAAGCTACATCTGTAGCCACAGCTGCCCTGGGGTAGACTGACGGAAGCGTGGCTGCCAGTTTGCGCCTACGGCCCCTCCGACCACCACCAATCATTCATTCACCAGTGTGAGTGGCACCGGGGGCAAGGGTGAAGTGTCCTGCCCAGGGACACAATGGCAGCGATTTGGATGTTAATAGGTGGGAAGCGAACCTGCAACCGTCAGGTTTCTGGCACGGCCGCTCTACCCACTACGCCATGCCGCCCCTTCCCACTACGCCATCCCGCCAGGCGGACCTTCGTATGTAAGGGACAGCCTCTGACTGTGGATGCTTTTTAAAAAAAGGCTTAAAAACCCATCTTTTAAAAAAAGCCTTTTTATAGATATGCATGCTGGTTCAAGCTATTGGGCTGTTTCTAGTTTTATATTTTATTTGTATTATTTTTTTATTATTATTATTGTTATTATTACTATTTTTTACATTGTACTTTGAGGTTGTTTGCTCAACGTAAAGTGCTTTTTTACAAATAAAATCTGTTATTATTATGTTGGCTGTATTACGGCCTTTATTTAAAGATGTGTAGTGAAGCCTATCTTTTTTTATGTGTGTAAAGCTGTCCTCTTGTAAAGCTGTCCTCTTGTAAAGTGGTGAGCATATACACGGAAGGAGACTTTTTAAGTCGTTTTTGTTTGTGAAGGTAATGACTGCAAGTAATCATTAGTATCTTTGTAAAATCCAAAGAGTCTTGTGTCACCTCTGCAGTATTGTCCTATGACCCCAAGCTTGCTGTCCTGTCAGTGCATGTGTTGCTATTAAGACAATGGTGACCACACCTGATTAGCAAATGTCACAACCTTTCGGGAGTCAGTCACTGATCTCTCTTCCGCTTCTCACACCTCATCCGTTCTTCCAAAAAAAAAATTTGTGTGCTGACCTTAGATCAGTCTCTTCCGCTCTCTTTCCTCCCCCGCCCTGCACACTATCACAAACAGAGCACATAGTGCAGGTCTTCCTATCAGCAGATGGCCTAATCACAGACCTAAAAGCCGCACGGCAGAACATCAAGGCCTTCTCTATCCTTGTTCTGCTACTTCTCAACCCCACCACTACTAAGAGTGTTCAACAAAAGCAAACTTTTCATATCACATGAAGTAGACACGATGGTTTTAGGGCAGGGGTCGGTAACCCACGGCTCTGTAGCCGCATGCGGCTTTTTAGCGCCGCCCTAGTGGCCCTCTGGAGCTATTTCAAAAATATATGAAAAATGGAAATGATGAGGGGAAAAAAAATATTTTTTGTTTTAATATGGTTTCTGCAGGAGGACAAACATGACACAAACCTCCCTAATTGCTATAAAGCACACTGTTTATATTAAACATGCTTCACTGATTCGAGTATTTGGCGAGCGCCGTTTTGTCCTACTAATTTTGCCGGTCCTTGAACTCACCGTAGTTTGCACGGCAGAACATCAAGGCCTTCTCCTTGTTCTGCTACTTCTCAACCCCACCACTACTAAAAGTGTTTAACAAAAGCAAACTTTTCATATCACATGAAGTAGACACGATGGTTTTAGGGCAGGGGTCGGCAACCCACGGCTCTGTAGCCGCATGCGGCTTTTTAGCGCCGCCCTAGTAGCTCTCTGGAGCTATTTCAAAAATATATGAAAAATGGAAATGATGAGGGGAAAAAAACGTATTTTTTGTTTTAATATGGTTTCTGCAGGAGGACAAACATGCCACAAACTTCCCTAATTGCTATAAAGCACACTGTTTATATTAAACATGCTTCACTGATTCGAGTATTTGGCGAGCACCGTTTTGTCCTACTAATTTTGGCGGTCCTTGAACTCACCGTAGTTTGCACGGCAGAACATCAAGGCCTTCTCTATCCTTGTTCTGCTACTTCTCAACCCCACCACTACTAAAAATGTTCAACAAAAGCAAACTATTCATATCACATGAAGTAGACACGATGGTTTTAGGGCAGGGGTCGGCAACCCACGGCTCTGGAGCCGCATGCGGCTTTTTAGCGCCGCCCTGGTGGCTCTCTGGAGCTTTTTCAAAAATATATGAAAAATGGAAATGATGAGGGGAAAAAACGTATTTTTTGTTTTAATATGGTTTCTGCAGGAGGACAAACATGCCACAAACCTCCCTAATTGCTATAAAGCACACTGTTTATATTAAACATGCTTCACTGATTCGAGTATTTGGCGAGCACCGTTTTGTCCTAATTTTGGCGGTCCTTGAACTCACCGTAGTTTGTTTACATGTATAACTTTCTCCGACTTTCTATGACGTGTTTTATGCCACTTCTTTTTCTGTCTCATTTTGTCCACCAAACTTTTAACGTTGTGCGTGAATTCACAAAGGTGAATTTTGTTGATGTTATTGACTTGTGTGGAGTGCTAATCAGACAGATGGTCACTGCATGACTCCAAACTAATTGATGCTAACATGCTATTTAGGCTAGCTGTATGTACATATTGCATCATTATGCCTCATTTGAGCTATATTTGAGCTCATTTAGTTTCATTTAAGTCCTCTTGATTCAATTTATGTCTCATGACACACTATCTGTATGTAATATGGATTTACATTTTTTGCGGTTCCAGACCGATTTGTTTTTGTATTTTTGGTCCAATATGGCTATTTCAATATTTTGGGTTTCCGACCCCTGTTTTAGGGGTATATGTCATGGGTTTCTTAATTTTTCTTCAGATCTTGGTGAGTCTGAGGTGAGGTATCTGTCTCAGATGGCATCTGACGGGCTGAGCAAGGATGATAAGTTGAAATTGGAAAAAAGGTAACAGCATAATATAGCCTCACACACTATAACCTGCAATGTAAATAATTGTTGTCTTTCTTTGATGGCACATCAGAATACAAAACACAGCCCAGTTTTACTCCAACTTGGACCCGCCTCTGCGGAAAATTCTGAAAGAAAAAGAGCATGCGGCCATGGCTTTGCAGGAGACAGTCGAGGTATGCACACTCTTCAATCTGGAAAATGCATCGCTTGGCTTGTCTTCCTATTTTATTCTCTGCTGGGGAAAAAAATAGGTCATATAGACATTTTGCAGGTGTGTAAATGTGTGTGTGTGCATAAATGGCACAAGCTGTGTCAGCAGTAGTTGGTGAGTCAGTTTCACCCCAGCGGATGTAACGCTCAATGTGTGACAACATCTGCATGTGCGACCAGAGGCTACACAAGGACACAAATGTGGAACACTTCCTTAATTTTTCAACACCCATTGCTCACTTTTAGACCCTACCCATATTGTGTGTGTGTGTGTGTGTGTGTGTGTGTGTGTGTGTGTGCAGATCCTGCAGATGAAGGTGAGCAAGTTAGAGCGTCTGGTTCAGCTGAAGGACATGCGGATAGAAGATCTGAGGCAGAACCTGGAAAAGTGTAACTGTATGAATGGAAAACAAATTTATTCTAACGTGTAGCATGCAAAACTTAGAAATACTTAAATTAAGTACAAGACTTGGAATTGTTTGTTTTGCTTCGGGTAATCCCTTAAACAAAAAGAAGCAGTGTTAATTTACGGTTTGTTAATTTACTTATATTTTTTTAACTGTCGCTCCCATAAGAAACAATAGAATGAGTTATACTTGTAAAGCGCTTTTCTACCTTCAAGTTACTCAAAGTGCTTTGACCCTATTTGGCGGGAGCTGCCATGCAAGGCCCCAACCACGACCTATCTGGAGCAATGGTGAAGTTGTCTTCTTTTTTTTTCTTTTTTTCATCCCAAAAACGAAACACATCCAAGCATTTCATTAGGTAAAATACAAGAGAAGTATACCACACTTTTATTTTGTAAAGTAAATCTGTACGGCAGATATGAGCATCTATTGTACGTCAGGGGTTTCAAACTCATTTTAGATTGGGGGCCACATGGAGAGAAATCTACTCCCAAGTGGGCCAGTAAAATTACGGCACGATAACTTAAAAATAAAGACAACTTCAGGTTGTTTTCTTTGTTTAAAAATAGAACAAGCACATTCTGAAAATGTACAAGTCATAATGTCGTCGTGTTTTTTTTACACTCACATGTTGCGGTTAATGGTATTCTATCTTTATTTGTTATTATTTATATTTTCTGCATAAATCATTGTGATAATGTTCATCATTCAACTCATTGGTTTTAAAGTTCAATCTATCAAGATAAAAATACATCAAAAATTGAATTACAGTACGGGGCGGTTTAGCTCGGTTGGTAGAGCGGCCGTGCCAGCAACTTGAGGGTTGCAGGTTCGATTCCTGCTTCCGCCATCCTAGTCAATGCCGTTGTGTCCTTGGGCAAGACACTTTACCCACCTGCTCCCAGTGCCACCCACACTGGTTTAAATGTAACTTAGATATTGGGTTTCACTATGTAAAGCGCTTTGAGTCGCTAGAGAAAAGCGCTATATAAATATAATTCACTTCACATAATTCTCTTTTTATTTATGGAGTTTGATCATTTTCCTCGACTGATGTATTAACACGTGGTTTAATTTTTACATATGTAGCATCATCTACAAAAAATTGCTATTGCGACATCCAGTGGACACATTTAGAACAGCTGTTTATTTCATTCAAAAATTTCATGTTAATTTTTATACTTAGCAAACTCATCCCACGGGCCAGATAAAACCTGTTCGCGGGCCTGATCTGGCCCTCGGGCCTTACGTTTGGCACCCCTGATCTACATTAACAATATGATTTCAGGACAGGTCAGATTAAAAAAAAAAAGGTTACAATATTTTATTAGTTTTTTTTAACCCGTTGGCCAGATTGTTGACTCTAGTTTTTTTGGGTCCCCCTGGTTTAGAGTATCAAAAGGAGGCCTTTTATGGCTGCTTATGGGTTATTTGCCGATTCTTGCTTTTTGTGGAGTCTCGTCCGAAGATGGCGAAAATTTGTCCTTAGGGGTTTATAAAACACTGTAAATACATTTGGAAATAAATATGCTTCTTTTTGTGCAAGGGACCGCTTTGAACTACACCAGCTACTTCATGTGATAATGTGGTTGTAAAGTGTGTTATTGTTTTGTTCAAGACACAGTGTATATTGTCACTGTTTGATATCTTCAGGTCATACTTTAACACGTCATCCTCTGTTCTTTGTGGATTTTTATTATTATTTAAACATGTGTGGGCTTTTGTACAGCTCAAGATGTTTGGTTGCCATGTACTCTCAATAAATAGACAAAACGCTTTTATGTTATAAATCCCAGCTGGGTTTACTTAACAAGCACTGTCACCTCCTTCCCCTTTTCATATTGCAACACTTCATTTTTACAGAAATTCATGTTCTTTTGAAGTGTGACTACAGCTTAAAGGGGAACTGCACTTTAGTTGGAATTTTGCCCATAGTTCACAAATGGCTTTTTTGGGGGGGGGGTAAAGATGATCAAAATACGCCTGCAAGATGTACCATGAATTGATTAACGTGGACCCCGACTTAAACAAGTTAGGGTGTTAGCATTTAGTGGTCAATTGTACGGAATATGTACTGAACTGTGCAATCTACTAATAAAAGTATGAATCAATCAATCAAAAGGCTAATGGGAGTCACCATTGTAGCCTTTAAAGCAGGGGTCACCAACGCGGTGCCCGCGGGCACCAGGTTGCCTGTAAGGACCAGACAAGTAACCCGCTGGCCTGTTCTAGAAATAGCTCAAATAGCAGCACTTACCAGTGAGCTGCCTCTATTTTTTAAATTGGATGTATTTACTAGCAGGCTGGTCTGGCTTTGCTCGACATTTTTAATTCTAAGACAGACAAGACTCAAATAGAATTTGAAAATCCAACAAAATATTTTAAAGACTTGGTCTTCACTTTTTTAAATAAATTCTTTTTTTAATTTTTTTATTTGCTTCTTATAACTTTCGGAAAGACAATTTTAGAGGAAAAATACAACCTTAAAAACGATTTTTAAACGCATATACCTTTTTACCTTTTAAAATCCTTCCTCTTCTTTCTTGACAATTTAATCAATGTTCAAGTAATTAATTTTTTTATTGTAAAGAATTATAAATACATTTTAATCTAATTCTTCATTTTAGCTTCTGTTTTTTCGACGAAGAATATTTGTGAAATATTTTTTCAAACTTATGATCAAAATTTTTAAAAATTATTCTGGAAAATCTAGAAAATCTGTAGAATCAAATTTAAATCTTATTTCAAAGTCTTTTGAAATTATTTTAAAATTTTTGTTCTGGAAAATCTAGAAGAAATAATTATTTGTCTTTGTTAGAAATATAGCTTGTTCCAATTTGTTATATATTTTAACAAAGTTCAGATTGGATTTTAACCTATTTAAAACACGTCATCAAAATTCTAAAACTAATCTTAATCAGGAAAAAATTACTAATGATGTTCCATAAATTATTTTTTTATTTTTTCAAAAAGATTCGAATTAGCTAGTTTTTCTCTTCATTTTTTTCGGTTGAATTTTGAATTTTAAAAAGTCGAAATTGAAGATAAACTATGTTTCACAATCAAATTTTCATTTTTTTCGTGTTTTCTCCTCTTTTAAACCGTTCAATTAAGTGTTTTTTTAATAATTTATTCTCTACAAAAAACCTTGCGTAAAAGGAAAAAAAATGTACGACAGAATGACAGACAGAAATACCCATTTTTTTATATTTATAGATTTATTTATTAAAGGTAAATTGAGCAAATTGGCTATTTTTGGCAACTTATTTAAGTGTGTATCAAACTGGTAGCACTTTGCATTAATCAGTACCCAAGAAGTAGCTCTTGGTTTCAAAAAGGTTGGTGACCCTTGCTTTAAAGCCTTCTTAAACAACTTCAAAACCCTCCATCAATGTTTAATATATAAATATAATATAGTAACAGACACGTTCATAACAATATAAAATATGTACAATAAATATACTGTATTTTGGTCATTTTAAGCATTACCAGAACCTTTTTGCCCCAGCGCATTTATTTCTGTTTCCATAGCGATGCACTTCCAACTTCCTGCAACAAATGTGTGTGTCCCCCCCCCCCCCCCCATTAGCTGCATTGCTAGCCACCTAGAACGAGCAGATTATTACAAGTTAGAATGCAAAAAAAAAATTTACATTTAGTTTTTTTGTCTCTCATAAGGATTGTGCAATAAAAGTGCAGTTCCCTTTTAATGATAGACACATAGTGTTGAGTAGATTTCCTTTCCACCGTGGTATTAATAGAAGACAAGGCTGATTCAACATAATTTTTTTAGGTCTAATGTCAAAGTGTTAGGTCATGTTAGTAATGGAAAGAGCTGACACTATTAGCCCCATTTTAGAAATGAGAGCTTGCAAAAATACTGTATAAAAATTTGCTGTAATTTCTGGGCTGTAGCCCGCCTCTAATTATCACCTGTTTTTTGGACAAATTTAATCGTGTACATATATTAGCCCCGCATGTCTACCAGCTGCAGGTGCAGACATCGAAACATGAACTATTTACACATGCACTTGAGTTTCTTTTACACAATGAGGGTGAGTCAATAACGCACGAAATGGCTGAATTGAATGATCATGTGAACGCGTTTGATTTAATGTGAACAATTTAATTGGTCCACTGTGACCCGTTCAGCAATTTCGTTGGTCTAATCTGACAAGGTTAAATTTATCTGCGACATGTAAAGTACGTGAATCTGGAAAAATCCATAAATTAGCCTGCAGCATTTTACATTTTAAATGTTGGCATTGAGCTAGACAGGTAGTCTTTTCTCAAGGATGTGGTTATCACTTTTACATTTTTTTTGATAAGGTATAAGTATCTCTTCCATTGCATGGTTCGATTTTTTTTTTTTTTTTGCTCGTACCTGCTTTTTGCAGGAAAATCTAGGCCCCTTGCGTACGGCAGGAGTTCGCCACAGTTTCCATCCATTTCCTACCGCATTTTGTTGTAGCCGTTTTGAAAACAAATGATAAATGTAGGCATTATCCTGTTGTATCTTTCCTTCTTTCTTTTCTTAGTTTATTTCAAACATAACATTCCTACAACATTATACATCAGGCAATTTCATCATTTCACAATAAACAATACATCATGTCCGAAAAGGAGTAGGAAGAAGCAAAGCTTATTTAATCCTACCCCTTTTCCACTTCAGAGCACCCACAAATATATACATTAATTCACTGACCTTTACAGCAAAATATCAAAATAGCAAAATGACATCCGTGAATGAGTAACACAACAGTTTTGTAATATGTACCTAATTAATTCAGTCATTATTACCATACTGAGATGAAGAATACCTTATTTTCAATAAGTTTGAAAGTGTTTCTCATAACTCTTCTTCTTTGTACTTTGTAAGCACTAATATTTTGAACAACCCCTTAAACTGGATCATATCAGTATCAATGAATCAATCAATGTTTATTTATATAGCCCCAAATCACAAATGTCTCAAAGGACTGCACAAATCATTACGACTACAACATCCTTGGAAGAACCCACAAAAGGGCAAGGAAAACTCAGTCCCAGTGGGCAGGGAGAATTCACATCCAGTGGGACGCCAGTGACAATGCTGACTATGAGAAACCTTGGAGAGGACCTCAGATGTGGGCAACCCCCCCCTCTAGGGGACCGAAAGCAATGGATGTCGAGCGGGTCTAACATGATACTGTGAAAGTTCAATCCATAGTGGCTCCAACACAGCCGCGAGAGTTCAGTTCAAGCGGATCCAAGACAGCAGCCAGAGTCCCGTCCACAGGAAACCATCTCAAGCGGAGGCGGATCAGCAGCGTAGAGATGTCCCCAACCGATAAAGGCGAGCGGTCCATCCTGTGTCTCGACTCTGGACAGCCAGTACTTCATCCATGGTCATCGGACCGGACCCCCTCCACAAGGGAGGGGGGGGACATAGGAGAAAGAAAAGAAGCGGCAGATCAACTGGTCTAAAAAGGAGGTCTATTTAAAGGCTAGAGTATACAGATGTGTTTTAAGGTGAGACTTAAATGCTTCTACTGAGGTAGCATCTTGAACTGTTACCGGGAGGGCATTCCAGAGTACTGGAGCCCGAACGGAAAACGCTCTATAGCCCGCAGACTTTTTTTGGGCTCTAGGAATCACTAATAAGCCGGAGTCTTTTGAACGCAGATTTCTTGCCGGGACTTATGGTACAATACAATCGGCAAGATAGGATGGAGCTAGACCGTGTAGTATTTTATACGTAAGTAGTAAAACCTTAAAGTCACATCTTAAGTGCACAGGAAGCCAGTGCAGGTGAGCCAGTACAGGCGTAATGTGATCAAACTTTCTTGTTCTTGTCAAAAGTCTAGCAGCCGCATTTTGTACCAACTGTAATCTTTTAATGCTAGACATGGGGAGACCCGAAAATAATACGTTACAGTAATCGAGACGAGACGTAACAAACGCATGGATAATGATCTCGGCGTCTTTAGAGGACAGAATGGAGCGAATTTTAGCGATATTACGGGGATGAAAGAAGGCCGTTTTAGTAACGCTTTTAATGTGTGACTCAAAGGAGAGAGTTGGGTCGAAGATAACACCCAGATTTTTTACCGAGTCACCTTGTTTTATTATTTGGTTGTCAAATGTTAAAGTTGTATTATTAAATAGAGGTCGGTGTCCAGCAGGACCGATAATCAGCATTTCCGTTTTTTTGGTGTTGAGTTGCAAAAAGTTAGCGGACATCCATTGTTTAATTTCATTAAGACACGCCTCCAGCTGACTACAATCCGGCGTGTTGGTCAGCTTTAGGGGCATGTAGAGTTGGGTGTCATCAGCATAGCAGTGAAAGCTAACACCGTATTTGCGTATGACGTCACCCAGCGGCAGCATGTAGATGCTGAAGAGTACAGGGCCAAGGACCGAACCCTGGGGAACTCCACACGTTACCTTAACATAGTCCGAGGTCACACTGTTATGGGAGACGCACTGCATCCTATCAGTAAGATAAGAGTTAAACCAAGACAGGGCTGAGTCTGACATACCAATTCGTGTTTTGATACGCTCTAATAAAATATTATGATCGACGGTATCGATGTTTAACTTCTTTACTTAATCCATCCCATAATTTATTTCCACATACTGATATGCTAAAGTTTTTAAGTGTTGTACGTGCATACAAATGTTTTAAATTTGATTTTCTACTAAGGTTATATTTCTCCTCTTTAGTTGAGAGGAATTGTTGTACATTCTTTGGTAGCAGGTTATAATTTGCTTTGTACATCAATTTAGCTGTTTGCAATTTGACCAAATCACCAAACTTTAATATTTTTGAGTCAATAAATAAAGGGTTTGTATGGTCTCTATATCCAACATTATGTATTATTCTAATTGATCTTTTTTGTAACACAGTTAACGAATGTAGCGCACATTTGTAGTTGTTTCCTCATATTTCTGCACAATAACTCAGATATGGTAACACTAGCGAGCAGTAGAGAATATAAAGTGATTTTTGGCCCAGGACGTATTTTACTTTATTCATTATTGAAATGTTTTTTGCCACCTTATGTCGTATGTTTTGTATTTATATGAGATTTCCAGTTAATTTTATCATCTATTAAAACTCCCCAAAATCATTTTCTTTTACCCTTTCAATATCTACTCCGTCCATTTGTATTCGTGTCTGATGCTCTTTTCTACTGTTACCAAATAGCATTATTTTAGTTTTACGGAGATTTAAAGATAGTCTGTTTTTATCAAACGATTTTTTTTTTATTTGTTCATTTCTTCCGTTATTATTTGTATTATCTTCTATATGTTCTCTCCTGAACAGAAAGCAGGTGTGTCGTCTGCAAATAAAACTAACTTCAAGTCCTTTGTAACTTTACAAATGTTGTTTGTATAAAGATTAAACAATCTTGGTCCCAGTATTGATCCCTGGGGTACACCACAAGATATATCCAACCGTGTTGGCATATTTTCACCCATCTTCACATATTGCTTACCCAGTTTTTTACACACATTTTATATGGAGTTTTGGAAAAAGGTTATCATAAAGTTCACCTAATTCATTAAAAAAATTATACAAAAGAAAACAAATTTTTATGCATATGTAAATGTATTCAGTTAGAAACATTCATTCAATTTCTTCTTTCCTTCATGGATCTAAACTTTACCGCTGCCGGGTTTGTTTGTTTTTATTGTAATATTTTCAGAATGTGTTTGTTCTATTTTTGACCAAAGTAAAACAAAGAAAACAATCTGAAGTTGTTTTCTATTTTTTGAGTTTTAATGCCATGATTTTAAAAGTCCGGCCTGCGTCTGCACTGATTTTCCTCCATGCCGCCCGTCTAACTTAATAACAAAACTATGCAGTTTTACAGAAAACTGCTTATGAATGGGAGGCATTGCATTGAAAGTGGCCTCAGACTTCAACTGTAACATGTACTATTGTTTTTTTTAAACAATACTGAAGTGAAGTGAAGTGAATTATATTTATATAGTGCTTTTCTCTAGTGACTCAAAGCGCTCTACATAGTAAAACCCAATATCTAAGTTACATTTAAACCAGTGTGGGTGGCACCGGGAGCAGGTGGGTAAAGTGTCTTGCCCAAGGACACAATGGCAGTGACTAGAATCGGGGAAGCGGGGATCGAACCTGAACCCTCAAGTTGCTGGCCTGGCCGCGCTAACAACCGAGCTATGCCGCCATGTATTCATATAGTGATGAATACATGGCCTATTGGACAAAAATGGATTGTGTGTATAGTCTGTGATATCATGAATAACATTAAGGGATTGTGTGTATAGTCTGTGATATCATGAAGAACCCAGCAGAAGTAGTGGGTTTGAGAATCAGTGAATAAAATCAGTCGCATGACTTTTGGAAGGGACTAATAACAAAAACTGAGGTATTTCTGGAATTGTGAAGTGAATTATATTTATATAGCGCTTTTCTCTAGTGACTCAAAGCGCTCTACATAGTAAAACCCAATATCTAAGTTACATTTAAACCAGTGTGGGTGGCACCGGGAGCAGGTGGGTAAAGTGTCTTGCCCAAGGACACAATGACAGTGACTAGAATCGGGGAGGCGGGGATCAAACCTGGAACCCTCAAGTTGCTGGCCTGGCCGCGCTAACAACCGAGCTATGCCGCCATGTATTCATATAGTGATGAATACATGGCCCATTGGACAAAAATGGATTGTGTGTATTGTCTGTGATATCATGAATAACATTAAGGGATTGTGTGTATAGTCTGTGATATCATGAAGAACCCAGCAGAAGTAGTGGGTTTGAGAATCAGTGAATAAAATCAGTCGCATGACTTTTGGAAGGGACTAATAACAAAAACTGAGGTATTTCTGGAATTGTGAAGTGAATTATATTTATATAGCGCTTTTGTCTCATGACTCAAAGCGCTCTACATAGTAAAACCAGATACCTAAGTTACATTTAAACCAGTGTGGGTGGCACCGGGAGCAGGTGGGTAAAGTGTCTTGCCCAAGGACACAACGGCAGTGACTAGGATGGCGGAAGCGGGGACCAAACCTGAACCCTCAAGTTGCTGGCACGGCCGCTCTACCAACCGAGCTATATTGCCATGTATTCATATTGTGATGAATACATGGCCTATAGGACATAAAGGGATTGTGTATATAGTCTGTGATATCATGAATAACATTAAGGGATTGTGTGTATAGTCTGTGATATCATGAAGAACCCAGCAGAAGTAGTGGGTTTGAGAATCAGTGAATAAAATCAGTCGCATGACTTTTGGAAGGGACTAATAACAAAAACTGACGTATTTCTGGAATTGTGAAGTGAATTATATTTATATAGCGCTTTTGTCTAGTGACTCAAAGCGCTCTACATAGTAAAACCCAATATCTAAAGTTACATTTAAACCAGTGTGGGTGGCACCGGGAGCAGGTGGGTAAAGTGTCTTGCCCAAGGACACAACAGCAGTGACTAGGATGGCGGAAGCGGGGACCAAACCTGAACCCTCAAGTTGCTGGCACGGCCGCTGTACCAACCGAGCTATATAGCCATGTATTCATATTGTGATGAATACATGGCCTATAGGACATAAAGGGATTGTGTATATAGTCTGTGATATCATGAATAACAAAGGGATTGTGTGTATAGTCTGTGATATCATGAAGAACCCAGCAGAAGTAGTGGGTTTGAGAATCAGTGAATAAATGCAATAATACTTAATGATACTACCGGCCCTTACAGAAAATCCCGGCCCTTGGACAAATGTACATTTACCATGAATTGATAAACGTGGACCCTGACTTAAATAAGTTGAAAAACATATTTTCGGGTGTTACCATTTAGTGGTCTATTGTACGGAATATGTACTGTGCAATCTACCAATAAAAGTTTCAATCAATCAAAAATACAGTACTTGAGGACCCCTGGTTGAAAGACTCGCAGGGGAAAAATGGTGTGAAAATAAGTCAGAAAAGACAAAAAAAAAATGCAAGGTAATGTTTTTAGTATGAGTGTGAAGCTCCAGCACACAGTGTTGGAATGTAAGACCACCAAAGTGAAGCCGTGACTTGCCGGTGAATCACACTATCACTCCATCTGTGCTGTTTGGGGTTGAAATGTACACTTGTCAGAATGGAACAACCGCACCCTGCAACTGTTCTACGAGGGAGAGATTGTGATGACGGCGAAGGAAGGAGAGCGCTGACACCGACTCGACCTTTACTTCCTGAGGGAAAACTGCTCACATTTCCAATCCTCCCCATTTCAATAAAACATATTTAACGCTAACAATATTAGCGGCGCGCTGATAAAAATGAAGTCAGACTCAAATGATCTGTTTTTTGTTTTTTTTATTAGTGGCGCCACAAGATAGATATATGCATTTAATAAAGTGACCTTGGCACTATGGGCTCTTAGGAAGTTGTCCCCTCTTCTAGTGAAGTACTCACATGCTCACACATGTTGAGTGCTTCCTGCAGGCACCAATAAACAGCTGACTGGCCTTCTGTAGATGAGGTTTCACAATGCTGTTTACTCATCAGTGTGTGACACGCTGGGATTGTTCATGCTGACATTTATCAACACAAAGCAACTCACACCTTTAATCCATTCTCCTCCTTCAAGAATATGCTTTTGTTTCTGAAATATGTTTGGCATTTGTTAAACACGGGGGTTCCCAAACTTTTTGACTCGGGGCCGCATTGGGTTAAAAAGATTTGGCCAGGGACCGGGCTGGATGTATGTATATATATATATATATATGTATATATATATATATATATATATATATATATATATATATATATGTATATATATATATATATATATATATATATATATATATATATACACACACATATATATATACATATATGTGTGTGTAACATCATTTACAAAGGTCATGTGTCACTATCATTCTGGTTGGGATATCAAATTACAAACAAACAAAAAAATTACTTGAGCTTTGAATTATCACACTTGAGTAGTCATTGGACTGAACATGAATACCAGAAATATGGACTTAATGAGAATATAAAGTGCTGCAAACAAGTTAGCGAAGACCCAATTTAGACTGTTGCCTATATTGTGTGTATGTATATATATATATATATATATATATATATATATATATATACATATATATACATACACATATATATATATACATATATACATATATATACATACACATATATGTATGTATATATATATCCTATATATACATATATATATATATATATATCCTATATATACATATATATATATATATATATACATACACATATATGTATGTATATATATATATATATATATATATATATATATATATATATATATATATATATATATATATATATATATATATATATATATATATATATCCATCCATCCATTTCTACAGCTTATTCCTTTGGGATCGCGGGGGGCGCTGGTGCCTACATACATACATATATATATATATATATATATATATATATATATATATATATATATATATATATATATATATATATATATATATACACACATTAATATATATGAATGAATGTATGTATAAATATGTATGTATATATACATATGTGTGTGTATATATATAATATACATGTGTGTGTATATACATATGTTTATATATGTATATATATTGGTATATATATATATGTGTGTGTGTGTATATATATATATACATATATAACATATAAGTGTGTGTGTGAATGTGTGTGTGTGTATATATATATATATATATATATATATATCTATATGCATGTCTAAAAATGCATATACGTGTGTGTGTGTGTGCATATATATGTATATATATATATATATATATATATATACACACACACACACACACACACACACACACACACACACACACACACACACACACACACACACACACACACACACGTATATGCATTTTTAGACAATGTGATTTGCTTGAGTGACTAGGAGACACCGAGACTAACAAGCGGTAGAAAATGGATTAGAAAGGACAGATTTTTAAAAATTATAATAAAAAAATAAAAATAAATGTTTATTTTATTTTTTTTACTTGGGACTTCCCGTGGGCCGGATTTTGGACGCTGGCGGGCCGTGGTTTGGGGACTCCTGGTTTAACAAAGTGGAGCTAAAACTGGGGTAGTGGGCTCCATCTAGTGGTATGCAAAGTATAATCTTTTATTTTCCTGTTTTCAAAATAATACTGTCTTAGGCCTACTTATTTACTGCTTTTCGTTGTTGGTCATTACGGTGGTCTTTGGAGAGCCAATTCTTTTCTGAGGTCGAACTTGGTGGAAAAATACCTGATGTTGCTTGGTTTGTCTTGGAAGACATTTGGCCGAACCAACTTCAACTGACTAACTGGATATTTATGGCGTTATGGCTCCCTCTGCGGGAAGCTATGGGTACTACATCCCTGCAGCTCTTCGTGTTAAAGGACAGTCTTGATGAATTTATGATTTTGCCTTTAATTTAGTGATTATAATCAGAGTAAACCCCAGCGCACCGATTTTAGGCTAACAAAAGATTATTCTTAAACTCATTTGAGAACAATTAAACATAATTCAAAATACAAAAAGCAAATTGTTTGTTTTTCAAGACATTTAGTTTATGTGGTGGATGAGGTCTAAATGGTCCCGTGTGTGAATGTTGTCAGTCTATCTGTGTTGGCCCTGTGGCAACTTGTCCAAGGTGTACACCGCCTTCCGCCCAATTGTAGCTGAGATAGGCTCCAGCGCCCCCCGCGACCCCTAAGGGAATAAGTGGTAGAAAAATGGATGGATGGATGAGGTCCTCATGAATCACACATGAGCCAACATAACTGAGCTCAGTTGGCTTCCTGCATATTGTAAAAGATTTAAGAATGTTTTCGATAATGTTTGGTTATGTGTCGCTATCATTCTGGTTGGGATATCCAATTACAAACAAAACATTTTTTTACTTGAGCTTTGAATTATCACACATGAGTAGTCATTGGACTGAACATGAATACCAGAAATATGGACTTAATGAGAATATAAAGTGCTGCGATCAAGTTAGCGAAGACCCAATTTAGACTGTTGCCTCCACTTTGTCCTTTACGGCAGTGGTTGGTCCCCAACCACCGGGCCGTGGCCCGGTACCACAGAATAATTTTTTATTAATTTTTATTTAAAAAATAAATAAATACAACTTTTTTTAATTAAATCAACATACAAAACACAATATACATTTACAATTAGTGCACCAACCACAAAAACCTCCCTTTTTCATGACAAAGGAAAAAAATTAAATAAATAAATAAATAAATTATTAAGCGTTGACCGATCCGCGGATACAAAAAGGTTGGGGACCACTGCTTTACGGGACCACACAATCTGTACAGCAGACCCGGGAATGACACCATAGCCCTCAGTTCAAAACCTAGCAAAAATTTTAACAAATAAGACCTAAAACACGAGTGTTCCTGTTGTATGGATGCACTTGGACCATTTTAACCACACTGGCAGATCCTTGCATTGACATTTTAACTTTGCAGGTAAACATAAAAACTGGGCTCCAAAGTTGTGATTTGCATAACTGAGGCGTTCCTCAAAGCACCCCTTTGTTTTTTCCAATTTTTAGCAGTTTTTCAGAATGTGATTTATGTAGCTAAGGCAGTGGTTCTTAACCTTGTTGGAGCTACTTGAACCCCACCACTTTCATATGTGCTACCACCAAAACCTCCTTTAGTGAAAAAAAAATACCGTATTTCCTTGAATTGCCGCCGGGACGCTAATTAATTTAAAACCTCTTCTCACTCCTGCGCTTACCAAAGGCATGCGGTAAAAGTAATCATGCGCTAATTATTTTAAAACCTTTTCTCACCCCGGCACTTACCAAAGGCATGCAGTAAAAATTTGAGTGTGCTGTGAGGATACCATCATGAAAAGAACATTTAATTTAAAAAAAAATGGTCTTACCTTTACTTGTAAATATAGTCCATGCCAGCTCTTTCTGATCAAAATCATCGATAAGTTGTTTATAGAAATCTTCCTTATCTTTCTTCAGTTTTGAAAGCCTCTCTGTCTTGATTGAGATCTTCCTTTATTACCTCCTGCTTCGATTGAAAGTCCAATTTAGAAAACTGCTATCATATCCGTCCCAGGTCAAATCACATCACTCAGTCACTTCTTCTGCAGCCGAGTAGTCGCAAGAAGGATCACTAGCGCCCTCTACCACCAGGAGGCCGGAGTCATTTAATGACTCATATTTAACACACGCAGCTACGGTATTGTGACGGTCTCAAGCCGTCGTCTTGTGGGTTCCCAGGACCACCAAGGAAGGACATGGTTTGACTTTATTTTTCAATAAAACCTCAGTCCAGGTCGCTCTTCCGCTCGCTCGCTGTCTCCTCACCGCCATCTTAATAAAACATAGCTGCTTACTGTTCTTTTTAGCATACCGGTATTCTATAGCTTGGACCTTAAATCCTACTGAATAGCTCTTAATCTTCTTCCCTTTATGCAATTTCAAATTACCGGTATTGAAATCAACCTCCTCCATTTTGAAAATTATGACAGGGGAAGTGTCACGAGTTTGACCAGGCGGTAATACTAAGCATGCGCTAATTATTTTGCGAAGCGAGTTCGACCCAGGCAGCAATTCAAGGCAGGCGCATACTTTATGCCCTGCGGCAATTCAAGGAAATACGGTATTTTTTTTTTCAGATTCAAGACAAAGTTATATGGTTTTTTTTTTACTGTTGCACAAAAACCGTGCATGAACATCACCTTGTTCAGAGAACAAAACCAACACAAGAAATGACACGCCTGCAAATCAGTGTGACTTCTGCTGTTGCCATATCCATAATACACCGATAGGGAGAAGTTTTTATTTACATGATGAGTCAGGCGTGTCTTAATCAATCAATGTTTACTTATATAGCCCTAAATCACTAGTGTCTCAAAGGGCTGCACAAACCACCACGACATCCTCGGTAGGCCCACATAAGGGCAAGGAAAACTCACACCCAGTGGGACATCGGTGACAATAATGACCCTGTGGGACGTCGGTGACAATGATGACTATGAGAACCTTGGAGAGGAGGAAAGCAATGGATATCGAGCGGGTCTAACATGATACTGTGAAAGTTCAATCCACAATGGATCCAACACAGTCGCGAGAGTCCAGTCCAAAGCGGATCCAACACAGCAGCGAGACCTCCGCCGAACCCCTGAGGCCGACTCACCGAACGCCTAGGGTTCGATCGAACCCAGGTTAAGAACCACTGAGCTAAGGTTTTGCTGTAGAATGTTTACTTCAGATGCAGTCATTTGTTCTTCAAGATTCCAGTTTAGGTCCTCACTTTTTAACCATTTGGGCCATTTCCCTATTTCAGTTCAAAAACTCGTGAAAGACACATTTTTGCAGCAGATTCTTAAAAATACTACAGTGCTGTCATAGAGATAATCGTTTTTTTGCAGCGGGTCCTTAAAAACAGCACAGCGCTCCTGTAACTAACAAAAATGAATAGACCAAAATCAAATTTTACTGACTGGATAAGACACTGGTTTTGAAGTACCGGTACTTACAACATCCTAATGGAAGAAGTCTGGCCCTTAGCTTTCTGGAAATGTAGCCCAAAAAACAATTAAGTAGAAAAATCCCAGTACACAGATTCACACACAAATTTGATCAGCATGAACTAAAACGGGAGCACAAACAAGATACTGTTTTGAGCTGGCACAAAGTGGCAGCCTCGAGGTAGGAATTAATTTATATTGGATGCATCTGATCTGGTTGATAAAGCATGTATAAATAGTAGCGCACAAGTCCAAACAAAAGTTAACGGTATTGCATCACTCAAGAAAGTGTATTTTTTTTATTACTTTTTTAATTATAACCATTGCATCTTTGTACTTTTTGAAAAAAGAACACCAAACTAAATGTGGCATCACCTCTTAATTGGTCAAATTGTTTTGAATAATTAGTGTGAGCTGGAGTCTATCCCAGTTAAATGCCTACTGAAACCCACTACTACCGACCACACAGTCTGATAGTTTATATATCAATGATGAAATATTAACATTGCAACACATGCCAATACGGCCTTTTTAGTTTACTAAATAGCAATTTTAATTTCCCGCAAAGTTTCTTGTTGAAAACGTTGTGGAATGATGACGTGCGCACGTGACGTCACGGACTGTCAGGAAATATTATAAAAGTCGTCTCTTTTCATCGCGCAATTACACAGTATTCTGGACATCCGTGTTGCTAAATCTTTTGCAATTTGTTCAATTAATAATGGGGAAGTCAAAGTAGAAAGGAGTTGGGAAGCTTTAGCCTTTAGCCACACAAACACACGGTGATTCCTTGTTTAAAATTCCGGGAGGTGAAGCTTTACTATGGATCAGAGTGGTCAAGTGAACATGGATCCCGACCACTGGTCAACCGGCAGGTTTCGGAGAGAAAATTGTGTTAAAAAGTCGCCTCTTTCCAGAGATCCGTGGAGTTTGCGCTGTCCTTGTATCTGCCTCAGACACTGGCCTCAAGACACCCGTGGACACACCCCTCCGACTATCAGGTACTATTTAACCCCACTAAAACACTAGCAACACAACAGAAAGATAAGGGATTTCCCAGAATTATCCTAGTAAATGTGTCTAAAAACATCTGAATCCGTCCCAATGCAATCACTTTTTTTTTATTATTACTTTCTTTTTCCAACTCCTTCGCTATCGATATCATCCACAAATCTTTCATCCTCGCTCAAATTAATGGGGAAATTGTCATTTTCTCAGAACAGAATAGCTCTTGCTGCTGGAGGCTCACATTAAAAACAATGTGAGGACGTGAGGAGCCCTCACACCGGTGACGTCATCGTCTGCTACTTCCGGTACAGGCAAGGCTTTTTTATTAGCGACCAAAAGTTGCGAACTTTATCGTCAATGTTCTCCTAAATCCTTTCAGCAAAAATATGGCAATATCACGAAATAATCAACTATGACACATAGAATGGACCTGCTATCCCCGTTTGAATAAGAAAATCTCATTTCAATAGACCTTTAAGTTTGTGTAAAAGATGGGTTTTAATAGAAAATCCTAAATTCAATCAACACATGTGGATAGGTACCAAAATAGGCTTTATTTAAGAACATTGTCAAAACATTTTGCATATAAACCTCTTAAAACAAGAACATTTCAGATTTCACAGATTACTTTTTTTTTTTTTTTTTTTTTTCACAAAATAAAAATAACTCAATTTGGAGTGATTTAAACCCCTCATTTGCATCGTTAATTGAACCTGCCACCAGCAAACAGCAGAGGAAGAGTGCGGCCATTCAGAGGTCACGTAAACATCAAAACTGTCTCTTTACACAAGTACTTTCTTTTAACTCCAGTCTACCGTAAGGCGGGACAGTGTGACAAACCTGAACTCATTTAAAAAAAAAAAAAATTTGTAGAAAAAAGTAATAGTAGCCCTGGCTTGCACGTTAAGTTCTTAGCAAAAATAGTAAAACGATACAAGCATTAATTGTGTTAACTGAGAAACTTAGCAGGCCTGTATGTGCAGTTTTTTCAATGACTGGTAACTTAATTTTTCCCACAAAAAATATCAACCTGGACAACTATTGGATGTCCAGTTTTGACAATGAAAACCTGTCCTGGTGGCGTTACGATCCAGTATAAACAGCAGGAAGCAAATTAAGCCAAAAGTCCTGGCTGACTTTTTTTTTTTAAAGACAACCAATCTCTTCAGATAAAGTTCCTGAGAATGAACCGTTAACCACCGCGTGTGAATAAGCCGTAAAAGGTGGCAGCTAATTGCAGGCACTACGTTTATCACCAGAATCAGGCCTAAGTAAAACGCTCAAAACCCGAAGCAGCGGACCAACAAGGACAGGAAGTCACAACCTCTTCCAGTGGAAAGTAGTCAACTTAAAATTCAGGGTTGGGGGAGAAAAGTCTGCTTTGTTTTAGCAGCAGAATGTAATCATTGTTCAGGAGGAGAACAGTGCAATGTGTCGTGTTTGACGTACAAACAAAAACAAGTTACAAGGCATTTTAACACAAACAAAAATAGACCAACCAGCAGTGTGTGTGTAAGTAAAAGAAACAGATCCTCCTCCTGCTTGTAATTAGTGTCACTTGCTGCATTCCAGTCCAGATACTCAATAGCTTCCCATGTCAACAATCAGCTTGCATACCACGTGGTTAGCGCAAATTCAAAAGCAAAGTTAAACAGATGCAAGCGCATGTAAATTTTCTTTGCTGTGCTGTCGCCTTGCAGGTGGAAGCTTTTTTTTTTTAATCACTATGAATTTGTAATTTTATTTCATTTTTTTAAATACAAAATAAAGCTTACCGCCTCAACTGGACATTTATTCAAGCGAATATCCACAAACCAAAAAAACAAACATTCCCTTTAATTGTCTTCCGAAATGTCACTTCTGTTTTTAGATTATTGTAAATCTCTTTGCAATTTAAGACTTGAGTCTTCAAGCTCACCTGCCAGCTCCAGTTCTACTGTAAACAGGAACACCTGCGGGTCTGACTTGCAGCTTTTAGCAAGTGCGCCTCCTATGGCTTGTTTTCGGCTTGGAGGCTTCCCTCCACAAACATATTTGGGATGTCTTGGCCAAAGTAGATCTTACTGTTTGCTGCTATGGCCTGGAACTTCATCAGCTCCAAGTACTCTGGGGTTAACTTCAGCTGCAGAGAAGCACACACGATTGTTAGGCTGACTTCTACTGTATGGCTAAGGAAAAACGCAATCAGGGATCCCACTCTTTCCTGGGACTTTTTTGACCACTTCAAAAACCTTTGATGGCCCGATCACTACAACTCTCCTCTGCGCAGTTCTAGCGCAATGATACTAGCGACTAGAGATGTCCGATAATGGCTTTTTTGCCAATATCCCGATATTGTCCAACTCTTCATTACCAAAACCGATATCAACTGATACCGATATATACAGTCGTGGAATAAACACATTATTATGCCTAATTTTGATGTGATGCCCCACTGGACGCATTAAACAATGTAACAAGGTTCTCCAAAATAAATCAACTCAATAAAATACAGTAAATAAGTAGGCCAATGGAAAAAAATGCCAGCATGGCACTGCCATATTTATTATTGAAGTCACAAAGTGCATTATTTTTTTTAACATGCCTCAAAAAAGCAGCTTGGAATTTGGGACATGCTCTCCCTGAGAGAGCATGGGGAGGTTGGGGTAGGGGGTAGCGGGGGGGTGTATGTTGTAGCATCCCGGAAGAGTTAGTACTGCAAAGGGTTCTGGGTATTTGTTCTGTTGTGTTTATGTTGTGTTACGGTGCAGATGTTCTCCCGAAATGTGTTTGTCATTCTTGTGTGGTGTGGGTTCACAGTGTGGCGCATATTTGTAACAGTGTTAAAGTTGTTTATCCAGCCACCCTCAGTGTGACCTGTATGGCTGTTGACCAAGTATGCATGCATTCACTTGTGTGTGTGAAAAACCGCAGGTATTATGTGACTGGCCAGCATGCAAAGGTAGTGCCTTTAAGGTTTATTGGCACTCTGTACTTCTCCCTACGTTTGTGTACACAGCGGTCTTTTAAAAAGTCATACATTTTACTTTTTGAAACAGATAGATAATTTTGAAACCAATAATTTCCGACATTATCTTTTAAAGCATTAATCGGCCGATAATATCGGACATCTCTACTAGCGACACTTTTCAACTGAGTTTTGTCTTTTGCCGGGAATAGGTTGTCCACTCAAAAATCAAGCTTAATTCAAATAAAACATGCAACCCTTTAAAGTATCAGTAAAGTGGAAAAGCAAGTTGCCTCTATACTAAAGCCATTGTGAAATATATCTCATGTGTGATACACAAAGACTTCCAAAGTTTGCGACTAAATAAATATGGTCAAAATAGCATAAATCTCAGAGATTCACGAGACATTTTGAGAGATGAGCTAGCCAGACACGTCATCGCGTGACGTAGAGGTCGGAACCACAGATCCTTTCACTATCAACAACAACAACAACAATGCAAATTATGCAGACTTTGTGAGAGCCAACACTGATTATTTTGGAAAACAGTAAGATCCATAAACTTGTATTGTAGATCCTGACTATAAAGGAGGACGGGCTGCAAGTTTTAGAAGCGCTGCTAAATGGATCCAGCTTTAGTGAAGCACGATAGCGTCATTGCTAAGTGCTTAACAAGAATTACAAATTACAAACATAATAAAACGATAGCTTACTGTACAATGTCTGCGCGTTCTTCGATGACGACTGATAGGAAGCCTAACTTCCTGTTATATGAAGAATTAATCATGATGCACACGAAGGGTTAACAAGGAAAAGTCTCCTCGCAGACACGTCTTAGGTTGTGTGTTTGTCTCCATCTCCGGGTAATAATTGAATGTCACAGATGACAACTTCTAGATTCATGGCTAAATCCTCCTGATATCCAGGTGAAAGGCATTATTTATAATCTAGAAAAAGGCACCGCACAGTAAAGCAGCAGAGGGCTACTGAGCTGTATGTTATCAAGCGGCCGCTAAGAAATAGTTTGTCTGCGTTAGCACTCATAACAACATCGCTACAATTTGGTTAATATTCAGGTCACGATATGTATTGAGTACTGTTGGGAGGTTTTGGGTGGTTATTTAGAGGTTTTTGTGGGCAGAATAGAGAGCCCCCACTGACTACATTGTTAGACGTATGTATTCATTTATTTTTTTACTTAGAATGTATTAACATAAAGAAATATATATGTGTTCATGTTTTATATAAGGTTTGTGAATGAGACAGCACATCTCTCTCAAATTGTTTCAGTATGACTAATCTGATAGTATGGTCAGAGTGCAGAAGTGTAACTTCAGTGAGTTCAATCCCCGAAATTATCGAAGACGTTCGAAGCACAATATTCAAAATGCCTGACTGAATTTGTGGCATTTTGTTATGTTAAGACGGTATTTTCTCATACTTTGCGGATTGTAAATACAATTGGATATGGTTTAATGAATACAATGAAACACAATTCAGCACATAAAGACAACTTGTTTTTCCATTCTACTGGTACTTCAAGGGTAATGTTGGCAGCCTTGTGAAGTGTTGACAATACTACTGTAGGTATTGTTACACCGAAGACAATCTACCAAACACACATTTCATGACTTACTCTGCCATGTTTATAAATGTGTCAACATATTTTACCTGGTTAGCTTCAGCTGATTTGGCAGCAGTGTAAAACTCTGCATCTGCCTTTGCCTTCTCCCTTGCAAGGAAGGCAGCGTCTGAATGAGGCACAAACGAATAACAAGCTGTAAATGACCGGTCTCACAGATGACAAGGAGACAAGTGAAGACTGACCCTCTATTTCGGAGATCTTCTTCTCAGTCTCCTTCTCCATCACTTTCTGCTTGAAATGGATCTCCGCAACCTGAGCCAGCTTTTGAGCCTCTGCACATACACAAATATGAAGTTCAAGCAGCAGGTAGAATTGGAGGTGAGAAGACTGGAGGAATAGAAACAAGTTAACTGGGCTATAGTAAACCACATTTACCAATAATGGCCTTCTTCCTCTCAGTCTCTGCCTCTTTTTCGACCACCTTTTGAGTCTGAACGGTAATTAACAGACGGGTCTTCTCGGCTTCCCTGTACAAACAAAAACAAGGTTCCCACAAATATTAGTCTTCCTGCTGTTGGACTCCCCTTAAAATCAAGTTAGTTATAGGAAAGAAATGACGTTCACAGCAACATCAAGTCAAACTCACATAAGTTCAAAGTTCCGCCTGATAGACTCTGGGATCTTTGGCTTGGTAACACGGACAGCCTGGATGAAAACACATCTTACTCCAATTTCATAGCTCAGTGGTTCTGAAACTTTTGTCACCAAGTTCCACCTCAGAAAAAACCTGGCTCTCCAGGTACCAGCATAATGACAAACATTAAAATACAGTAGCACAGTAGGCCTAAGTATTCATTAAAAAACAAGACAGAGGTTTTATTTAACAAATAGTTGATATTCTTGGCCAATGTAACACTGCACACAGTTTAAACAGTAAAGGAAAATTAAATACTGTACTTTATTCAAATGATTCTTTGGTGTCCCATAAGATAGAGCCTGCGTACCACAGTTTGAAAATCACTGTCATAGCGATTTAAAGCAGTTATTTAATGATCGGTGCGTTGAGCATTCAAGAACAGTATGAGGCACAATCACTATACATTAGCTAGTCTCAGATCATGCATAACCCTGAACAAACTTAAATATTTGCAAAAAAAGATCAAACTGATCCAATGTCAAATGGCCGTTGTGCAGTTTAGAGACCATTTCATTTTGATGAAGATTGGGTACAGATGCAAAGACAGGAATCTAGTTACTTTGTCTGTAATAAATGCTTATTTTTTCTTTAAGCTTGGCAGTTTTTTACATTCTGGGATAGCATCAGAAGTGGGATAACACCTGTGTGAAAGAGTATTCCGCAGTGTGTTACGTTCACCATCCAACATTAGTGTTGTGTTGAAAGCAATTGTCACTGAAAAGTACTGTAAATGTCACACCAGACAACAGAATCTAATAGTTTGTCGCCATCTGAAAGTGCACAGTGGACAATATCCCTTTTTTCTAGGAATTGTATGAAAAGGCAAAGGCAGACAGAAGTCATGTGAACTGTTTTGTTTTTTTATACAGGCAGTCTTTATAAAATACCTTTTAGTGATTTGCTACAAAATTTAGGTCATTATACTCCACTTGGTATTTTTGTGTAATCCCACTACCATAAACTTCAACAAAAAGTAGTTGATATTTTAAAAGTATGGTTGCAACTGTGAGAGTAAACCACCCAAGTCAAGTGATATTTGTACTAAAAAATTACCTGTATGGTAAGTCCAGGGGCCATGGCATTCAGATCTTTCTGCAGTGCAGTCTTCAGGTTCTCATCAATAATATCTGCACAACAAATATAAACACTTCATCTTAATTATTCTACTTCACTTGATCCTCCACACTGCACCAGTTAGTTCCGTTGCATCAGACTAACCAAACAACTCTATGTAGACCTCCTGGAGGGTGTGCACGCTGCAAAACTGGTTAAGTTCGTGGTGAATCTTGTTGAAAATTAGAGTTTTGTCGTAGTCGGCTGTGTAGTTCCTCACAATATCCAACACTACAAAAAACATCAACAGGAGAAGTAATAAGACAATTGTGACAGACAGTTGACACAACAGTTTAATGCAAATTGCAAAACAAAGGAAATGTTGCAAATCGTTTTAACATGTACCTGCTGAGGTGACAAGCATGTTGACAACCTCAATCCGGTCAAAGTAGATCATCACCCCACCACTATTAAGGAGACAAAACAATTGACAAATTAGTTTTTTTTCTTGGTACACATTAAAAGTTATATTAGAAAAACTATTGTATATTTATTTTGTTTTACTAAAAAGGAGTATCAAAGGGGACATAGAATGATTTAATCTACATTTAAAACACCCTGTGGTCTGGATATTTATTGGATTTGCTTCTGTGTACACTTGGTACATTTTGCTTCACAGTCCCTTTTATAACCCATCCATCCATTTCCTACCGCTTCACTTTCTGCATATGTCTGCAAGAAGTTTGTAGAAGCGTTCCCAGATTGCAAATAAAAGCAGACTACAACCTGTTCAAAAGTATCATAATTTATCTTTTAAAGCTTATACATCTTAAAGATGAACGTCACCGCTATTGTTTTTCAAAGCACGATCTAAAATCAACTTCATAAACATCATATAGATTCAACCCATATCAACATCAGGTATACCTGCACACTTTTTGATCGCTACAGCGCTACATAAAAAAAAAAAAAAAAGACAAATGCTCCTAAAAGCAGCATTTATGCTCAAAGCACCCTTATGTCACGACATATTGTACGTCGGTATTATGCACATGCCAAGATTAAATTAAAATAATAATTTATCCTATCTTTATCTTGCGTTTTCTCACATTCAAATGACATCATACAGAGCGCCGCCCTACCTGGCTGATAACTTTACCTAAAAAGTATGTACACCTCACTGTGATGTTGCAACGTAACCCAACAGCAAACCACCACCGACAAATGCATCCAAAATTGTGTGCAAACTCACTCCTGAATGCTTGATCCTAATGATTTGGCATTGTTAAACACGAGTATCCAACATTGTAACATTTATAAGTCAGAAAAGACAAATCATTAAAAAGGGGACCTTTAGTGCAAATACAACTTCTCTTGCCATTTGGTACATACTGTTGTGTATTTGGGCTCTTCATAAGTGCCAAAAATGTGAAATCAAACCATGGAGGCATTGCGAATATATTTATAAAACAACCTTGCCTTTCTTTAAACTACCGTGAAACGAACTGTTTGGAATTTGCCTTTCTCAGGACGTTTTTCCCAAGTGTGACATCAGCAGATTATTGATATATGGAATACATTTACTTAAAGGGCTTTACTCAAGTCTGTCATAGTAGTCCGCTTTTGTAGTCAATAAGCACCTTCTTTTTTTGCTATGCTCTTGATGTGGGACAGACTGTCTCGTACATGCACATGCATCCTCCGCTGTTGCCATTTCTAATACTAAGTAGTGTATTCAAGTAGCGCTTGAACTAAATCTGTCAGTAGACTTATTATGGACGTGCTAAAAACTACAACAAAGATGGCGGGAGAAGATGCAGTCAAAGTGGAGGCACATAAATAAGTCCGTCCAAAAAGAGCGCATGCTGAAGAGACGGTCAGAAAACAGATGGAAAATGGTCTGTAAAACTTAATATTCACCATTTTCACCAAAGAACCACCATTACATGTTATTTAGACCACAATGACGAGTTTTAAATGTAGAAAAAAAATGATAATAAGACCCCTTTATGGCAACAATAAAAAAAATAATTGAGACAAAAGAGGTGCTGAATTATGAGAATAATGTCAATGTACCAGCAAGTGGATGTCCAAATTCCCACACAACATTAAAAGAAGCAGCCATTGTTTCGGCAACCATGGGCAGGTCAATATTCATCATCATTTATTTTTATTCCTTTCATGAAAATGCATATATGCAAGCCATGTACAATTGACACTTTTGTTTTTTTTTTGTTTCTTATAGATTTCCATGATCAGAAAGGAGCAGATGGAAGAATAATATTCTTATATTTATCTGCCCCCTTTTTAACATTGGTGGCAGGTTCAATTCCTCCTTCCAAGACGTGCTTGCACGTATAAGAACATCCATGGTTGTTTACTTTGATGAATCATGATTGTTTGAGATTATCCCAAAACATTAGGCCAATCAGAGGCAAGATAGGGCGGGTCATCGAACCAGGAAGGGAAATCACAAGAGATCCCAAAGGACGACGACAGAGTCGAAGGAAATAAATAAGGAATATTCAAGTGGGCGATTTATATATTAAAAAAAACTGAAGATGGCAGGGGGATTCACTTCTTCAGATTTTTCTTTTAGGAATGTATGACGTCCAGGAAACCCGCATTGCGTCTATTTGGCCAAAGGTATGGGTCAGAATAAAACATTAAATTTGAGGTGTTTACCATACCAGCCCAAATCAAAAGTGTTCTCGAGTTGCCAAGCCGGGCATATTTCGCGTGAGAAATGTTGCCAAAAATGTATGCCGAAGTGAGGAAGATCACAGTCGCACAATTAAGTCAAGTCACTTACTTACTTGTCACTGACCAGAACAGTATGTGTGTGACAGTCCATTACATAATCGACTGGGAATTAAAAAGTGCCTGCTTGCAAAATCATTTTTTATCTGAGTTTGATACATTTTGTGTTATTTCCCCGTGACTACGTGGGTTCCTTCCGGGTACTCCGGCTTCCTCCCACTTCCAAAGACATGCACCAGGGGATAGGTTGATTGGCAACACTAAATTGGCCGTAGTGTGTGAATGTTGTCTGTCTATCTGTGTTGGCGCTGTGATGAGGTGGGGACTTGTCCAGGGTGTACCCCGCTTTCCGCCCGATTGTAGCTGAGATTGGCACGAGCGCCCCCCGCGATCCCAAAGGGAATAAGCGGTACAAAATGGATGAATGGATGGATGCACAGCTATGTTATTTATTTTATATAGAAAGAATATTTTTCCATTTATATAATGTAACGCTGTACTACTTAAACAGTTTATTTTCTGTGCTGTTAATACCCATCTTGAATAACTGACTGTTTACAGTACAGTTGTCATTCACTTCATAATTCAGTGAATCTTACTCAAAAATGAATATCTTTACATGTATACTTTCACCAGAAAATATATCGAGATATATATTAAATATCGAGTTTAACTAAACATATAACGAGATATACTTATCCCTCCATATCGCCGAGCCCTACTCCTTTGTAAAGGCAATATTTGACATTACAGCTAATTATATTCTAGTACCTTGTTCCACAAGGTACATTCTTGATCTCATCGGTCTGGAGTGTAGTCTGAAACACAAAAAAACGTCAGCATTTTTTACAAAACAAGACCTTGACAGACTCCAACATGTAAACTCAGTCTATTACAGCTAAATATGGACAAATGGTGATTAGGTGAGGTTCCTGTTGTTTTGTGTGTGTTGAAACAAGTCGACTCTTACTTCCTCATGTTTGTGTCAAAAGGCCGAGAAGGCAGAGTGCTAGTGGAGATTACCTGCACTGATCTGAAGGTTGTGATGAAAGGCAGCATAATATGATATCCAGGACCATTAGGGCCTGTCAACAAAGCCCCACCCCTGAAAAGACAAAAACAAAAAAAAAGTTATGAAAATATTTCCTAACATCTGATGATCCGCTGATTACACATCAGGAGGGTTGGATAAAGAAAGATGGCTTGGAGCCCAGAAAGTAAACTGGCAACTTTGGCTGCAGAATGTGAGTCAACATAAACTGCATGTCAAGGTGAGCATTTACCTGTAGTAAACGGCAAGGTGTCCTTCCTCTATTTTATGAATGGATGAGTGTAACAGGATGGCCATTACTCCTGCTATGGCTGCAAACACAGCCCCTACCTGCGGTATCGCCATTCTCACTGGCTCACCCCTGCAGGCACACACACATACCCACCACAAAATTAACATCGTGAAATTATTTTTTATTGAACCACCAAATGCTGTGAAGCTTTTCTATTGCCTGTCAATTAAAAACAATGAAAATAAAAGCTGTTTAATTGGATGTGCATTGCAACACGTACAGTATACACCAAACCAGTGTTTTTCAACCTTTTCTGAGCCAGGGCACATTTTTTTCTTTGAAAAAATCCAAAAGGCACACCACCAGCAGAAAACATAAAAAAAATTAAACTCAGTAGCCGATTTCGACAATAAAAAGTCGCAATTGTTAGATATGAATTCAAACCATAACCAAGCATGCATCACTGTAGCTCTTGTCTCAAAGGAGGTGTACTGCCACCACCTGTCACATGCGGGGAATAACATTCAAAAAAGACATGAAACTGCTACAGGAAAATACCAAAAAAAAGAGAAAAAGCCACCAAAATAGGAGCACAAGACAAGAACCAAAACACTACACATAGGAAAAGACCAAAATACTCAAAATAAGTCGACTTATTTTGTCTTGTGCTCCTAATTTGGTGGCTTTTTCTGTTTTTTTTGGTATTTTCCTGTAGCAGTTTCATGTCTTTTTTGAATGTTATTCCCCGCACCTGCTCTGTTTTACCAATCAAGAATATTTCAGTTGTTATCCTTCTTTGTGGGGACGTTATTAATTGTCATGTCATGTACGGATGTAATTTGTGGACGCAATCTGCTCCACACGCTGCAAGTCTTTGCTGTTGTCCAGCATTCTGTGTTTGTTTATTTTGTAGCCAGTTCAGTTTTAGTTTTGTTTCGCATAACCATCCCTAAGCTTCAATGCCTTTTCGTAGCGGCACTCGCCTTTTGTTTATTTTTGGTTTAAGTTATAGATACCTTTAAATCATTCATTTTTATTGTGATTACTTATGGAGTATATTGTGAATACATTGAGAACAGGAAGTGAATAAAAGTTTTAGCAACTGCTACAGTATATATAAGAAAAGGCGTAGGATTAAATAAGCTCTGCTTCTTCCTACTCCTTTTCGAACATGTTGAAAAGAGAAACTGGAAATTGTGATGTATCATGTTGTATGCTTGCATGTTCGAAATGAACTCAAACTCAACTTTTTACCTGCACACTGCCTCCCGCATATTGTAATCACGACAAACCATGTTCCCGACTTCTACCAAGCAATTAGCTACCTGCTGCCACCTACTGATATGGAAGAGTATTACATGGTTACTCTGCCGAGCCGCGGACAGTGCAGACACTCAACAACAAGGGTCTCAAACTCAATGTACCTGGGGGCCACTGGACGCAGAGTCTGAGTGAGGCTGGGCCGCAAGAAAAGAGTTTCTTAAAAAAAAAATGTGCATACTCCTCAGCATGTCTAGTTGTATAATAACATTTCAAATTGTATTCATTGTGTACCGCAACTTTCTCTGTGCATATCCCAGTTTTCCTGGAATTGTCTTTGAACATCACTAACTCTTCACTGCAGGGTTTGAAAAACACATGTTTGGGGTTGTGGAAGATATATATGTATTTAGCCGACGCACAGAGAATAATGTTATTTCCGCAATGTGTTTCGTTCCGCTTTTCCTCCCTACAGCAACATGGCGGTCGGCGGATAATAGCCGGCCGGGAAAGTACCAGGATAGCGAACGCAAAAAAGTAACGGCTCCCGGAGTGTTATCCGGCGTCATATAGAAATATAAGTAGTGTTCATCATGTGAGGCAATGCAAATTGAACAATAAGAAAAAAACAAATAACGGTTTGAATTGGTCCAGGTTATCGGGGACTGTTATTACTGACGGACAGGTGTCACGGCGTGACTGCAGCCAGGCACGTAAGAAAACCCTCGTCGGTCGCTTGCACTCATTTGCCGCTTTCCCACTAACGCAGGGGTAGGCAACCTAGAATGTTGAAAGAGCCATTTTGGACCCAAATAACACAACGCTGTCAAGCGCCATTCATTTTAAGGTGGGCGCCGCAAAATAGCTTGTTGCGGGTCGCAATTGGCCCGCGTGTCTGGGACCCCTACTCAACAACAACGGCACGTGGCGCAGTGGAGGAGTGGCTGTGCACAACCCGAGGGTCCCTGGTTCAATTCCCACCTAGTACCAACCTTGTCACCTCCGTTGTGTCCTGAGCAAGAGACTTCACCCTTGCTCCTGATGGGTGCTGGTTAGCGCCTCGCATGGCAGCTCCCTCCATCAGTGTGTGAATGTGTGTGAATGGGTAAATGTGGAAGTAGTGTAAAAGCGCTTTGAATACCTTGAAGGTAGAAAAGCGCTGTGCAAGTACAACCCATTTATCATTCATTTGCAGTTTATAATTACTGGTTTGCAAAAAATAATTTTAACCCAATAAAGTGAAATTACATAATCCCCCACGGCACACCAGACTGTATCTCACGGCACACTATTGTGCCGCGGCACAGTGGTTGGAAAACAGTGCACTACACAAGGGAAATATTGCTCAATCGTAAGAGTAAAATGTGTCAATTATTTAAAAAAAATCACATTAACAAATACATTCTACCAAGCAACAACTAAATACTTATGACATTATCACATAAAAAACTCTCATTCGTCCCAAACTCTAAACTTTAGGAGTTAATGCTGACAGACCGACCGCATTCTAGCTAGTTAGCCGGCTAGCTAACGTTCACTACCGGGGGCGGCTTTAGCTATCCGCGCTACCTCAATGGCCAGTTAGCGTCCAACAAGCGGTCCAAAGAGGCTGCCCTTGTGTGCGTGAACACGGGGAAAACTGACGAATGAATGTCAAGTTGAAAAAAAGACCAGGAAAATTACCTCTATCTCCGACAGTCGAGCGCTACTTGTATTCACTTAACGGCACATCCCCCGTGTCCACTGGTGTAGTGATGGGTCGTTCGAGAACGAAGCGATACTTTTAAACGGGTCTTTGAAGCGTACGATCAGCGCGCTCAAGCTGCAAGGGATTGCTCAATGTGTAGCGTCGTCAGTCATTAGAAAAAGTCGCTCAAGTTACATGTTCGAAGTTATTGTGAATGTCGTTCATGCTTAAGAATGTCGTGCTGTCATTCTTTGATCACACTGTAATTGTAGTGCTCTGTCTAGTCTAGCTGGATCTAATATAGCCACGTTATGTAAACAGCTAAACAATCCAGAGTTATGTGCGTGTACTGTAATATTATTTGTAACGTAGTAACCTAAGCAACAAAAAAAAGTAAAGAGCCGTCAAAGCGATCGTTATAGTGAGCCGAATCAAAAGGTTATGTTCTTTATAAAGAGCCAAACTTGAAACTGCCCATCGCTCCGCACTGGCCGCCACCCACAGGATTTACAAGCTTTTTTAATGTACCTTGCTACGTGTGCTGCGTTCAGGGGCCGTCGGAATATTTTGCACAACCTGATTTGACAATTCCAACGTACAGATAAACATTGCAAAACAGCTCCGGCATTTAATGCCGAAATCTAAATAATATTGTTTAAATTATGTACATCGTATTACAAATGCTCTAGAGTCAAACATCTTCTACTCTGTTCCCACGGCCATATGGCTCTACAACGCATCACACGAAGGCCAAGGGTCATCATGGTGATGTCACATTACAACTTAATTGAGACTCTTTCTTTCCAGCATCTTACTGTTCCGTTTTGCAATTCTGGAACATTTACATCTTTATGTCTGTCCGGGAATAGAAATAAATAAATAAATATAAATATATATAAATAAATATATATATATGTATATATAATTTGCAAATGTATACGTATATACTTTATACATACATATGTATACATACATACATATGTATATATATAATACATACATACATGCATACATACATATAAATATATATATATATATATACACACATACATACATGCATACATACATATACATATGTATATATATAATACATACATACATGCATACATACATATAAATATATATATATATACACACATACATACATGCATACATACATATAAATATATATATATATACACACATATATACACATACATACATATAAATAAATAAATAATTAAATATATATATATATATATATATATATATGTATATAGATAGATAGATAGATAGATAGATAGATAGATAGATAGATAGATAGATAGATAGTACTTTATTGATTCCTTCAGGAGAGTTCCTTCAGGAAAATTAAAATTCCAGCAGCAGTGTACAGAGTTGAGATCAATTTAAAGAAAAAAGTAAAAAGTAAATAATGGGGGTTTAAAAGGAAACAAAATAGAGAAATATTACAAAAAGAATAAAAACAATGGGAATAACAATAAAACAGTAAAATAAGAATATAACAAGACAAAGTAGGCAGTAGTGACCATGTTATGAAAAAACGTATTGCATATATATATATATATATATATATATACACACACATACATACATACATACTGCACATACATATACAGTACAGGCCAAATAGTTTTGATGCCTTCAGTGACAATTTACAACGTAAATAGTCATGAAAATAAAGGAAACGCATTGAAATGAGAAGGTGTGTCCAAAATTTTGGCCTGTACTGTTATATATATATATATATATATATATATATATATATATATGTATATATATATATATATATATATATATATATATATATATATATATATATATATATATATATATATATATATATTACATACACACGCACGCACACACGTTTGAAACACAGGATGTTCCACCGACGTATAATCCTTGATATCACTCGACAAATATTTATTTGATAAATTCCAGAGATCTTTTCCATTGCTTTGATTTTTCGCTCGTATCTGCTTTTTGTAGAAAGATCAAGGCCCTCAGCGTACTCAGAAAGTCGTGCGCTGCCTGCTGCACAACAGCCATCTTGGCTTGGTTGACAACCACAGGTCCTTTACTTCCAGGAAGAAGTCACATGACGGAATACAAGCATTAGTGTGTGGTGACAGAATGAATGTCAACAATAACTACTTTGACAAGCAAAACCCATACAGTACATGAATACTTACAAAAGCACTTGTTCCAGGACCTATTGTTTACATTTTCTGAGAATTTCATCTGAAATCATCCATTGCTAATATTGGTAACTATCAGATTACTGGTTGCATCTTTTTGTGAAGCAGCACATTTTTTCAGAACAGTACCGGTTGTATGAATTAATTTTACATATATTTAGGTAATAAATTAATCTAAGCAACAACATTGTCTAAAAAGCCATTTGGGAGCCTAAAAGACCTTGAATGGAGTATTTCCCATCACTATTTAGTATGAAAAAACACTGCAAAGTAGCTGACATTTGTTTTGATACCAATTTGATTCTAAGCAATATTGTTCAAATTGCATGCACATATCATTATGCACTGGAGCCAAGAGTGTTACATTAAATGAGTTTGTTTTAAATATGCCAACTTTGCCGTACTTATCACATCTACAGTATATACTGTAATGTGTAACAGTGACTTTCCTTCCACAAAGACTGGAGCGAAAGCATTTTGTACACCAAAACTAGTACACAAAATAATTCAAACAGATTAAAACAGAAGAGGTTCCGTTAAATTTACTCTTTCATAGCAATCATTTACTCTCATAAAGTAAAACAAATAAGTTACAGCTTGAAAACACTTCAAATTTGAAATAAAATGTATTAGATCTAAAACATAATGGCTGACATCACTGTGTATAACACATTCTATATTACCTCATAAATAATGTAAAGATACACAAAAATACATAAACATGTAAGGTTTTTGTTTTACTGTGTTTTTGTTTCAAAATTTTGAGTATTTGGTTGGTCGTTTGAGACCTGTTGGTTGTGCTTTGCTGTTCCGAGACGAGTCCAACTCCAGTCTTGATCCTGGAGGGACAAAAAAAAAAAGTCATTCACATTTTTCATAACAGGACAGAATATTAGTTAGGGGGGAAAATGGCCAAGTGCTGCAATCTTGACCAAGTTTGATCATGATACACAATCAAAATATATTCAATAACTATTTATTGACACATAGCTGCAAAGTTTTAATTTATCTGAACTGAATTGTGCTGAACTGAAAAAAAAAAAAAAAACAGAGGGGAAAGGACACAAACAGGAAATAACACTACCTGCTTTTGGAAATGTAAAAAAAAAAAAATTTTTTTTTTTTTTAATGTTTGTCATCTACACTACTTTGTGCGTTAATTTATTTTACTACAGTAAAAGATTTGTGCTTTGATACGAATACTCCTCATGTATACATAACACATTTAGAGTGGGGTTGTCCAAGGTGCGATCTGCGGTAAAAATTCTGGTAATAATGAAAAAATCCTGAAACCAGACAGTGATCCGGATTCCCCCTCCCCACAAAACAAATTGTAATCATTTATTCCTTATCACTTTTCTGACATTTCCTCAAAGTTTAATAAAAATGTCCCCGAAATGTTTGAGTTATCTATCACGGAATGAAATAAATGGAGTGAAGTGTCTTGTCAGTCATCCACTTTGTTTGTCTCTGCGAGTGGAGGCGGGGCCGTTCACATACAGCTTGCAGGTAAAAAAACATAAAAAATGGAGGACTGTACAACCACAGTGTACTATGATTTAAGTTGAAGTTATCAAGTATCTCTTCTTTGTTTTCTGGGTTAATCAGGCCGATCACAAAATATTTGGAATGTGCATCACTTAGAAGCTTGATGACAACTTTATTAGAAACAATGCGGAGATCCTGGACAACTTCAACTTAAATCGTAGCACAGCCTTCTGTCTTCTTTGTTTATGTGCAAGCAAAAATCCATGGAAAACTAGCAAAAAAAGTTAGAAAAAGTCAAGTATAAAGTTATATGACTGCAAAATTGGGCTTCACTGTGGAAGAGGGGTTAGTGCGTCTGCCTCACAATACGAAGGTCCTGCAGTCCTGGGTTCAATTCCAGGCTGAGGATCTTTCTGTGTGGAGTTTGCATGTTCTCCCCGTGAATGCGTGGGTTCCCTCCGGGTACTCCGGCTTCCTCCCACTTCCAAACACATGCACCTGGGGATAGGTTGCTTGGCAACACTAAATTGGCCCTAGTGTGTGAATGTGAGTGTGAATTATGTCTGTCTATCTGTGTTGGCCCTGTGATGAGGTGGCGACTTGTCCAGGGTGTACCCCGCCTTCCGCCCGATTGTAGCTGAGATAGGCGCCAGCGCCCCCTGCGACCCCGAAAGGGAATAAGCGGTAGGAAATGGATGGATGGATGGACTGCAAAATTATCTGTAAAAGTTAGCATGCCAATGTTAGCATGATTTGCAAAAAATAATGTACCGGTATTTGACTGTATATTAAATAATGCGTAATTAGGAAAACAATTAACTATTCATATGTGTTTTACTTAAAAAAAATAAATAATGAAAAACATTTTATCCTTTTTTTTTTCTTTGTTCGGGTTTCAAATTTAAAAAAAAAAATGATACACAGGTTTAGCCTTGTTCCAAAATAAAAAATATTAAACAGTATGAAGGCGGCGTTCTGAATCCATCCATCTTCTACAACTTGTCCCTCTTGGGATAAAGGGGGTGGCTGGAGCCTATCCCAGCTGCATTCGGGCAGAAGGTGGGGTACACCCTGGACAAGTAGCCACCTTATTGACAGACAGACAACATTCACAATCACACACTAGGGGCCAATTTAGTGTTGCCAATCAACCTATCCCCAGGAAGCCGGAGTACTAGGAGAACATGCAAACACCACACAGAAAGACACCGAGTCCGGGGATCGAACCCAGAACCTTCTTATTGTGAAGCACACACGCTAACTAACCCCTGTGCCATGTGAATCCTTGGTGGAAAATGTTTTAGCAAATGAGTGCCAGTAATCAGCTTTAAAAACCGACATACTGTGAATGAGTGTACATTACCATGACACTGTGCTCTTTCTCATCACTGGCATCCTGCAGCAGAGACGAGAGTTGACCCAAATAACGGCAATTGTCGTCCAGTAACTGATGAACGGTTTCACTGCACAAGAAAAGGGGACTTTTAATACTGTAAAGACAACAGAATTATACTGCACATTTTCATAGAGATTTCAGTTTGCATAAAATAATCACCTTTCACTGCTGTGCTGAATAGAACTTGGTGACGAAGAATTACTCTGGGCCTTAAGACACAAACACAGGTTATTTATTTTGTGAACTTTGACATATTATGTTTTATTGCTACCCTTTAATCAAAAAAACACCATAGCTACTGAAGTCAGTGTTTCAAAGACGTTCATTTATTTGTGGATGCATTTTGTGTTCGCTTCCTCCTCACTTTTTAGCACTAATGCACCCAGTGGGCCAGAGAATAAGAAAGAGGAATCATTAAAAAAAAGTGTTACGACTTCAACATTTCTCAACCGATTCGAACGACTCTCAAGTCAAAATGCTCCTTTTTAGCTTATTTTGCGGAAAAAAAGTTAACATGCTACTGTTAGAATGCTAGCTTGCTAATATTAGCGTGCTAACATTTTTAAAATGGGAACTGCACTTTTTGGGGATTTTTGCCGATCGTTCATAATCATTATGAAAGACATGACGACGGAAGTATCTTTTAAATGTATTCTCAATAGTACCGTATTTTTCGGAGTATAAGTCACTCCGGAGTATAAGTCGCACCTGCAGAAAATGCATAAAAAAGAAGGGAAAAAAAAACATACATAAGTCGCACTAGAGTATAAGTCACATTTTTTGGGGAAATTTTTTGGATAATATCCAACACCAAGAATAGACATTTGAAAGGCAATTTAAAATAAAGAATAGTGAACAACAGGCTGAATAAGTGTACGTTATATGACGCATAAATAAGCAACTGAGAACGTGCCTGGTATGTTAACGTAACATATTATGGTAAGAGAAAATGCTATAAGTTTACCAAACAATCTGTCACTCTAATCGTTAAACCCGATTAAATCTTATAGGTCCAGGCTCTTACGTGAATGAGCTAAATAATATTATTTAATATTTTACGGCATTGTGTTAATAATTTCACACATAAGTTGCCTCTGAGTATAAGTCACACCGCCAGGCCAATCTATAAAAAAAAAACTGCGACTTATAGTCCGAAAAGTACGGTAAATAAACACGCTCAAAAATGTGCTTACAAAGGAGCATATGGGAGCCGCTCTATTCTACCTATAACGCCTTTAAAAAAACATCCAAACACCTCCGTTAAGGTTTTACATACATGATGTGCCTGTAGTAACAGGCACATTTATGATAACATTTAATGTTTAATTATTTTGCTCATTTAAATTTAAAAATGCATCACAACGTTTGCTTTTTTTCCCCAACAACATCACATATTACAACTCACTGCAGACTTCATGAGAGCCAACAAACATAATAAAAAACATTACTTACTGTACAGGGTCTGCTCTTATTAAGTTGCCGACTGAGAGAACCTTGTTGTACTCCCTTTTAGATGAATATACTCGTAATCCTCGCAAAGAAAATGAGGGTAGAATCGCGCGTCTTTTAATGTGGTCCTCGCCATTTCCGGGTCCAAATTGGCTGTCAAAGTGTACCAACTTGCCGGAATATGTCCGAATCCTTCAACTATCCAGGTGAAAGGCATGATTTATGATTTACAATAAAGCTTGATGAGCAAAAAACAAGGGAGCAGCTGATCAGTCGATCATGTCAACATTGGCCCGCAAGCTTGTGATTCCAGCGCCGCTAGAAATAGTTATTCTGCGTGAGCGCTTATAATAACAGTATCACTAATACTTGCTTAATATTCTAGTCACAAAATGTAAATAGAGTATTGTTGGCACTTTTTAGATGTTTTTTTATTGGACTTTATGGGCGTGAAAGAGGACATCCCATTGGCTCCGCTGTAAGCGGACTATTATTTACGTTTTTTCACAAGTTAGAATTCATTAAAAAATACACCCGTCGCTATGTTTTTAATAATGATCGTGAACGATAGGCCATATTCCAAAAAAGTGCAGTTTCTCTTTAAGCTTATGTTGCAGCCGTATACCTCAGTCATATAACTTGGAACTTGATACATGCTAATTGTTAGCATGCCAACTGTCAGCATGATGATAACTTTTTAAGCTAATTTTGCAACCATACACCTCAGTCATGTAACTTTCCGTACATTTTTTCCTTTGCTTTGAACCCTGCGACTTATAAAATAGTGTGGCTAATTTCTGGATTTTTTTTTTACGGCCATGAAGCAAATAGTTGTCATTAAACACTTGCCCGAATGCAGCTGAGATAGGCTCCAGCGACCCCTCATGATCTCAAAAGGGACAAGCGGTAAAATATGGATGGATCGCACTTGCAAAAACACTCAAATGTTGTTAATGTTTGTGCTATGGCGCCATCTTTTGGATGAGTTTGCTCACTGCAGGTGTTGCTGAGTTAATGTGAATACCTGCTGTTTCAAGCTTTGAACCAGAAGTAGAAGTGTCATAAAGTCTTCTAATCCTTACTAGTGTTTCTAGTCATATGGATTCTACAATCATTACTTCAAGCAACGTGTGTAAGTTTTGCAATTTAACTAAAACAATGCTTAGTTACTAAATCATCCCAAGTAAGATGTAGGATTGTTTTCATTCATATTTGTCCTTTCTATTGTAATGTAATGAAGCTAATGTCATTAGGATTAGCTAATATGCGTGTCGTTGTTAGTATTATTTGCTTACAATGGCATTCTGTTCATATTGTTCTAGTTTCACAAATTCTTCAGTGAATTCACCAAAACGTCACCCTGGAGTTGTTGAGTCTGTTTAGCTGATTAGAGAGCTGGCTTCCGCAGCTAGTGCGTCCATGATGATGACTTCTGTTTTGTTTGATCATCCGTTTTACTGCCATGTTACAGACACCGTTTGGAAAAAATTAGCTATGTAAATAAACTTTTACAAAATATTTCTATGTAAAAAACTAATTTCCCAACATATGTATCTGCGGCTTAAAGTCCGGTGCGGCTTATATATTGAGAATACTTTTTTTCCCCTAAAAATTGGTGGGTGGGGCTTACATGCCGGTGCAGAAAATACAGTAGTGCTTGACAATTGCGAACTTTTTCAAGACAATTTTGCAGTTGCCCCTTAGAGTGATCATGCTAACATTTTGCATTTCAGTTTGGCTTGCGCATTTCAGCATTCACACACAATTTCTCCCGAATGTGTCTTATTGCTAAATTTAGCGAATAATGACGGCCTATTAGATCATCCTTGCCAAAGAAGTGACGAGGGAAACATTTACTGCAGACTTCCAGAGAGTTTTTTCAACACCAGTTGCTAAATACTCACACAGGCAATCTTGAGAAGGTACCAGAACTCCTTCTGCCGCTTGGTTTGCATCTGCAGTATGGCTGACTCTGCCTTCTTTATGTCCTCCACTGCCCTCTCCAACTTTGGGAACAGATCAACGATGCGTCGCTTGCACACTAGAATTGTACTGCAGAGTAAGACGTGAATTAATACTGGTGATGCTGCACTCAGTATGATTGTTGTTGGACCAGTTACCTAAGGTGAGTGTACAAGTCTTTAAGTACTCTGTCTTGGTTCTGAACCATTTGGAGTATGGCTTTGACCATGCCTGAACTGTCACTGTAACCGTGCGGAGGGTCAGGGCCTGTAGAAGAAACATTCAATCAAAGTTTATTTATACATCCCTTAATCTTTGGATCTGAACCCATTCCTCTAAGACTCTGCTAATAACAACGCATTTGCACTAACTTTTGCACTTGGCTTTTAGTTGCTTGTAGAGTTCAATAGCTTTTCCCTCACTGTGGAAAGAGACACGAGAAGGAACTTACATTATATGGCATAGAAAAATTATCCTCGCATTGTTACAAACATACTCACAGCTCTTCCATTAAATCCCCCTGTCGCCTCAAAAACGGACTCCGCTGCAATTCCACAATTTCAGAATGTAGAGATATGATTTCTTCATCCATATATGTCATGTCAGCAACCTGCAGCAGAAATACACCTTATATGAGTACACTACTTTACAGTTCCGCAACCACGTTATTATGTGTTCTCAAGAGACAATACTGCAGAAATGTTACTTGGATATAACAGAGTCCCATGTGCAGATGGTATAGCAGTACTGTCTTTAAAAAATAAGTTCACATAAAGCCTTTTTTTCTTTAAATAACTGGTCACCCAAGTGATTAGTTTGGGCTCCTTATGTTGAAAAGTGCCATGACGCCTTGTTTCTTTAGTGAGTGGATCATGCTCTGCTTCACATTGTCACAGTATTTGTTGGAACGTTTGCAGCTCCCCAATGCCGGCACTCGACAAACACACCTCCTCAAAACCCTAATTCATTACAATTTGAAAAGTTGCAAAGCCATTGTCAGCCCGAGTTGAGTCTTTAGAGAGGCTCTTTTAAGTAAATAATGAGAACACAGATTATACCGGAGAGAGCTGTTTTTATACGCAACTGAGCCTCCATTCTTTATCGAAGACCCGTTCAAAACTCAAATATGACATCTCCTGGCCAAACAAGAGAATGCCGCCTGCCGTTTTTAGAACGGAAGTGCAGGCACTACCTCAACATTGTTGATGTAAAAGGCCAGAACATACATGTGTGAGTACATTATGTCCCACAGCAAAGTGTTTGTCCATGCCAGTAAGTAATATCATAAATCCTCTCTCATCGCCACTACAAATCTGCATCTGAATTAATTTAACATATATGAAGTATTTTTTTTTTAAAGTACAGTAGTAACCCAACTTACAAGCTTAATTGGTTCAGTGACAGAGCGCTTAACTCAAAACACTCACATACCAACCGCCCATTGAAATGGCTTGAAAAATTCTCGCCCCCCCAAAAAGAACAATTTTATGCATTTTAAAAAGATAAGCTATCTTTTACATGTACAACTTTCTCCGATGCTGCTACAGAAAGACGTGTTTTATGCCACTCCTTCTTTGTCCGCCAAACCTTTTTTATTGTGCGTGAATGCACAAGGGTGGCGTCCGAAGATGACGATGTGTTACTACACTAGAAAGAAAATTCCTCAGGGTTCGCTCTTACAATAGCAATGTCGCAACAGCTTGGTTATAAAAAAGGTTACGGAACCGGTATTTTCCAAACAAAGTATAGTACCGTTTTTGATTCATTAGTACTGCGATAGAATACTAGTACCGTTATCGGCCAAAAGATGTCAGTTTGACCCCAGTACAATGCCCGGGGGGCGTGTGACCCCATTGAACATGCTTTATCAGTATCATTCAGTATCATCCTTCAAACCCCATTTCAAACATGGAAGCTGACATCCTTTGGCCGATAACTGTATTACATGAGTAGGGTTGTACGTTACACCGGTACTAGCACAGTATCGCAGTACTAATAAATCAAAAACGGTACTGTACTCTGTTTAAAAAGTATCGTTTTTTTAGGTAAGAAAACGCATATTAAAAATGTACTACTAACGACTACAGTAGTTTCATGAAGTAATGTATGTACAACATTTACCTTGGTACGGTATCTCTTCTTCTCCGTCAAACACACTATTAGCAGATTATCCATATTTTCATGGATAAATGTCCACTGATTAGATATTATTTTAATATTCTTGGCGGTCGTTACTCATTCGGCTTCAGTCGGGTGAAGACTAGCAGTTATACACTCAAATGTCTATCTGTGTTGGCCCTGCGATGAGGTGGCGACTTGTCCAGGGTGTATCCCGCCTACTGCCCGAATGCAGCTGAGATAGGCTCCAGCACCCCCTGGGACTCCGAAAGGGACAAGCAGTAGAAAATGGATGGATGGATCGGCTTCTCCAAGTTGGCGACACGATTGCCTTGTTTTTGATCATCCATCCATCTTCTTCCGCTTATCCAAAGTCGGGTCGCAGGGGCAGAAGCCTAGGCTGAAAAGCCTTGACTTCCCTTTCCCCCATCTACTTTGTCCAGTACTTCATTTCTTTCTTTAATTCAATGACTTATATCAGCCTTTAAGAAAAAATTATAAATGTATTTACTGAATTGTAAAATTTCCATAGTTGAGGGAGTAACCTTAAACTAAATTAATTCTTATTTTATGTGTTATTTTGTACCACTGTTGATTTTCTGTGTTGATTGATGCCGATGAATCCTTTATTTAAAATATTTTATACATATAATGATACTGATTAACTATAATGTGAACTCATGTACCGGTATTACAATCTTGTAGTTTCATTTGTTTAATATATTTTGCAATGTTTTTAAACTGTTTTGTAATAAATAATGTTTTGGGTGGACCCCAGTAAGATCAGCTGACGATGGGGATCCTTTGAAATAAACTATCATCCCTCCTTTTTATAGGTCCTTCTTAACATTACATTCGTGAAGGAGTAATTATGTTACTATGTGACTAATTAGTAATTTGTCAAACACCAAGTTTCATTTTCATAGTACTTGAGTAAATATAGTGTAATATAAACTTGAGGCGTGTACTCGCTATTGTGAAATACTGTCCTACCTTTGCAAACCCATCAGCCTTTGCTTCATTTTCATGCCAGGTCCTTAGCATCTTTTCTGAAGCTGCACAACAAAAGATAGTTCCTCAGTCTGCTTCCATGGATGCATGAAAAAACAGCGCGATAAGAAACAACTCACATATGCCCGTGTGTTTCTGCTTGTTGTAATGCTCTAAGTCGTATTGGATGCTGGTCTTAAAGAAAGCCAGTTTGGCCTGCAGTTGCTGTGACTGGGAGAAGAGCAGGTTCTTGTAGCGAGTTAGGTTGGTGTTGTAACGCAGCAGACTGAGGCTACTCAGACACAAAGACAGAACAATTATATTTTGTGGGAGCCGGTAGAGCTCACCCTTTTTAGGAGGTGAAGCAAAATAACAACGAATTGGTAAAAAAAATTAGGAAAAACTGCATCCAGTCTGTGTTCACTTACATAGCAGCCCGTTGTCCCTGGTAAAGCCGTGTGTAGTCCTCCTTGAGTCCACAAATGTAGCTGACTGCTTCCCCCCACACTTTTCTTAAAGCAGTCAGTGGTAGCTGTGTCTTTGTCTCCCTGACTATGAAAACAAACATCCATTTGTTTATCGTCATTTTAAAAAAAGAAGTAATTGATCGTCCAGGCCTAATTCTACTTTTTTTCAGTTAAACAAATTCATTCTTAACAAATGACTGAAGGCAAAAACAAGATTTGTGCTCCGTAATAAAGTCTCACCTATAAAGTTGACACTGTCTGGCAGTGGTCTGGCAGTTAGGGGTCCCGAGTACTTGGACAGGCTCTTATCAAACAGGAAAACGATGGATGTGTCCCAGCCTCTCTGAGACAAAAGAATAACAATACATTTAGTGTCTATAAAAGTTAGGGCTGTCAAATGATTGCATTACATAGACAGGTTGCTGTGAATTAATTTTGATTAGTTACAAGTAAATGGGACCTATGATGACATTGATCGACATTTAAAACACTTCCTTGTGGTCCAAATAATATGTATTGCTTGGTGTAAATTTTGCTCCACAGTCACTTTTACAACTCGTTTTATGAGTCCGTCTGCAAGATGTTCGATTCTGGAGGAGTTCCCAGATTGCAAATGAAAACACGCCTCACCCTCTCCAGAATTAGCATAATTTATCTATTGAAAATGTACACTGTTTAAATATTTATCTCGAAAACGTCACCGCAAATTTTTTCAGACATGTTAAAAAATAAACATTATACAAATTCACCCGGTCACAACATTAAGTAAAAATAATTACAAAAGTACACTTCATTCATTAATGGTATTACAAAAATGATAAGTTAAAATAATACATAATGTCGCATATAGAGAACATAAAAACCCTTTATTCATTGAATCCAAAATACTGAAATGCCACGAATTAGTGAATTTACAAAAAGCTAAAATTATGCACAAAGCAAACTATAATTTGCTACCCAAAAATATACAACAGTTCTTCTCAACAAAAGAGTAAAATGTCATTTAAAACATTTGTACGGACTTACAACACCTAAGAAGTCCAGTATACTGTATCAGTATGTGGAATTAAATTATGGATGGAATGGATTAATAAGCAAAGAAATCCAACAATGTACTAATATGATCCACTTCAAGAAACTCTTCAAACTTAAAGTGTTTACAAAGTACAAAGAAGAAGAACCATGATAAACATTCTGAATTTATTTCATCCATCCATTCATTTTGTAGTTAATCTTACTCATCTCACCATGTGAAATATAACTGACTTCACCAATTATTATTCATTTATTTTTATTGTTATTACTTATGGGGTATATTGTGAATAAATTGAAAACAGGAAGTGAACAAAAGTCTTAACAACTGCTATGTAAAGGAAAAGGGGTAGGATTTAATAAGCTCTGCTTCTTCTGAATCCTTTTCGAACATGTTGATTAGAGAAACTGGAAATTGTGATGTATCATGTTGGATGCATGCATGTTCAAAATAAACTCAAAACTCAATCTCAAACACCTGCCAGTCACTAATCGGTTCAGACTCTGTATAAAAAAGCTGCTTTGAACCGTATTTATGTCACTACACTGCCCCGCCAACACAGGCAACAAATAATACCAGCAAGCTCACGCAAAAATGCATGAACCTTATGATTTGACACATTGGCATTGTTTAACACAAGATTGTAACATTTGTTTGGCAGAAAATATGAAATTATTCATGCGTCCCTTTAAATTTTTGCGTTATTAATGCACTATTCTAGGATAAAAGTGTTTCTTTTTTTGTACTCAAATTTCCCATTGAGAGGACCAATGTGTTGTTTAGCATCTTCCATATTGACTTGTTTGGTTCTGCAGCCTGCCACTACCGGATCAACAGCCCACATGCGCAATATGTTACCAGAGACAATTCAGGGATTTGTAAGTGATTCTGTACTGCAGGTGGGTTAATTGCGGTAACATTTTTAATCACATTAATAACGATGATGGATTAATCTGAATCAGCACGTTATTTTTGACAGCCCTAAAAAATACATAATACAATCACACACAGGTTTCTACGAGTTAAACGATGATGTTCATTGTTACATTTGATGCCAGTTTCCTAATGAGGTCACGTACCAATCCATCTGGCAGACAGTGTGCAGGTGGCCTGCGTGGGTCGAGGGAGATTCCAGTCTCTAACAGCAGTTCTTGATTAAGTGGGGAGATGTGCGTCCGCGTCTCCAGATGAAGCTGCAGTGAGTGTAAGCTCTCTTCGGTGTCCAAAACCAAAGAGTGCAGCTGGGCTGATGTCATGTCCAGCACATGGATCACCTGGGAAAACACAGATTGCACATTATGCCTGTTTGTTTTCCACATGGCTCAATTTATTTTAATGGCCCTTGAATTTAGTCACTTACCGGACCCCTTCATTAAATTCATGGTAACTGCGTTATGCAAAGAGCGGCATTGTTACAAATCCAGCCTTATAATACTACTTATGTAGTGCATTTCTACTGTACAACACTGTAAACAACAACCACAGTAGGAAACATACTGTTAAATTAAAACCTATCTGACAATGTCAATAATAAGAATAGTATTATTATCCTTGCAAAGGCAAAATTAATGATACAATTTGTATTGGGTCTCAGACAGGTGTACTTAACTGCTGTGAGTGGAGAGTATAATGTTTATGTCGTTTCGCCATTACTGCATGCTTTAAGTGTAATACTGAGATATGACGACAAACTGACTTAAAGGGAACCTGTAATGAAATGTGTCTTTTCCTACATATAAATGTTGCAATGTTGGATACTTGTCTTAAACAATGTCAAAACATCATTAGACTTAGACTTAGACTTCCTTTTTATTGTCATTCACATTTGAACTTTACAGTACAAATAAGAACGAAATTTCGTTGCATTAGCTCTTGGTAGTGCAGGATAAAAAAAAACAAGCAATAAGGTGCAGATATAAATAAATAGATTATTGTACAGATAAATACATTGCACTTTTTCACATGCGTCCATGTTTATGGATGTATGTTATATTGTTTTTTTTATTCCAGCGAGTTAATCCATTTTGGGGGGAGTTGAGAGGATAATTTAATTATGATGCGTTCAAGAGTCTTACGGCCTGAGGGAAGAAGCTGTTACAGAACATGGAGGTTCTGCTACGGAGGCAGCGGAACCTCTTCCTAGAGTCCAGCAGTGAAAACAGTCCTTGGTGGGGGTGGGATAGGAGGTTGATGAATTTTAGCATGACCTTGCAAGCAGTTTAGGATGCCTATGTTCGTGGGGTTTTGCAGTAAGGTGGAAGTAGTTTTTTGGACATTAGGTCAATCTCTCAACCAGCTCTCAGGCAGTGAGCAAACACAAAAAAAGGTAGGCTAAAGTATCATTTTCACCAAATCTTGGCATTCGCATAATCACACCAACATGCATCATGATGCTTTTTTTTTATGCAGTCTTAATTGATTGGCGAGTGTGCATGTGGACCTAATGTTATGACCGGGAGAATTCATATAAAGTTTATGAAGTTTATTTTTGACTGTGTCTGGAAAAAAAATAGCAGTGACATTAACCTTGACGATGTATATTTAAACATTCATGTACATTTTCAGAAGATAACTTATTACACTTTTGGAGAGAGTGGGGCGTGCTTTCATTTGCAATCTGGGCCGGGATTTGAACTCACGACCTACCGATCTCAGGGTGGACACTCTAACCAAAAGGCTATTGAGCCTTGTTCTGATAGGTTCAGAAACCACTGGAATCATTTTGATTGCGCAAATACCTCAAAATGTATGCTCGTTTCAAAATATATTTGCAAATCCTGTCAAAATAATGTTTAAATTGTTATAGCCTGTGGGTGCTTCATGCCTTGACTAGATTCATGGATGAGTAAAGAAAACTTCCAGAGTAATGCTATTGCTATTACTGACCTTCATATTAATAATATTTTGGAGAGCACTGTAACAGTGTGCCTTATTCGTAACAGGATCCAAGCCTCCACCGCGTGCGTCAGGGTCCCACAGTAACAACATCTGGAGCAAATTCTCAACTGGCTCCAGCAACGGTCTTAACACAGACATATGCAAACATGCAAAATGAACAGAAGATGATTTCTTTTGTAACATACAAAAAATTATTTTTGTCTGACTACAGTACTTGCTGAGGTTGTTAGGATAAGGAAGATGTGTGGAGAATCGAACTTCTCCATTCATGTCCTCCACTGCCATTATGTCCTTAGCACCTTTGCTCTTGACTTTGCTCGTCCTAAAAAAAAAACGCACACATATGCAATAAATTATGTGAAAATTCACAATCCGGTTTGAGTATACACCTTTGACAAAGTCACATGTGAAAAACCATTTAAGTTTTTAGATATCAGAACGGGACGGCGTGGCGCAGTGGGTGAGTGGCCGTGCGCAACCCGAGCGTCCCTGGTTCAATTCCCACCTAGTACCAACCTCGTCACGTCCGTTGTGTCCTGAGCAAGACACTTCACCCTTGCTCCTGATGGGTGCTGGTTGGCGCCTTGCATGGCAGCTCCCTCCATCAGTGTGTGAATGTGTGTGTGAATGGGTAAATGTGGAAGTAGTGTCAAAGCGCTTTGAGTACCTTGAAGGTAGAAAAGCGCTATACAAGTACAACCCATTTATCATTTATTTATTTAGATATAAGTTGGTGTTTATAACTATACGGCACGGACCTACCACTGTACAGGCTGCATGTGGTGCAAAAAGGGACGGAAGCCACATGTGCATTCAAAGATCACTGTTCCAAAACTCCAATAGTCCACAGTTACAGTGTATGGTTTACTCTCAAACAACTCCGGAGCCTGCAGCACAAAGCAAATTGTATAAAGCTCATTAAGTTGCAGAAACACACAAACACCCATGTTAACACACTTACAAGATACTGGAGCGTTCCAACGAATGACGTACAGACACTGCCTTGGTCGAGATCTTTAGCATAACCGAGATCTATGATTTTATGAACAAGCTGGTGGAGAAAAAATAAAATAAGAGCAAGAGTGTGCACAAGAATATAAAAAAAGCAGAATAGGATACTTTTATACAAAGGCAGAATGTTTACCTTGCCATTGATCTCTTGCAGAACTATGTTCTCTGGTTTTAGGTCTCTGTGAATTATCTTATTTTCATGAAGATATTGGATACCACAACCTGGAAATAAATAAACTGTAAACATACTGAAGCTTTTTTTTAAAGGAAGTAAAAAAAAGAGGTTTACACACCAATGTCACTTAGTAGAGCGAGGACTTCACTCTCCTTTAGCCCACAGCAATTTTCTGGTTTATTCAGAACCTAGTAAGATTAATAAGATGACGTACTGTATGTACCAACGACAATACCAACGACAATAACAACGTTTTCATTACTTTACGTAGGTCTCCTCTAGAGCAGTACTCCATGGCCAGTAGAGGAAGGTCATTCAGAGCGATTGAACTCAATTCTTCTGGAACTTCGCTAGCCTCAACAACATTAACGTGGTTTAACCTGAAATATATATAGAGGTCACCATTTAAATCTACATTTACTAATAATCCCTATACTCACTTCTTCATGATCTGGATTTCTCTGGTCCAGCGTTCCTTATTCTTGTAGCTCAGGTCGAGGCGGCAGATTTTAACAGCTAACTTCTTTCCAGACTCCTGCTCCAAACACAGTTTGTAAATAATAACAATGTCATGTCACAATAAGTAACGCTTGCCTTAGGGATGAGAGCACATACAAGATGCTGGTAGAGGTAGACGTGCCCAAAGCCTCCCATCCCGAGCCTCTCCTTCATCTCCCATTGTCCACACTGCTGGTTCTGCTTGAAGGTTGCCCGCTCCATGATCCGAATGTGGGCACTACTGGGCAAAACAGCTGACTAAAAAAAAAAATGTCTTATGTACTTGACAGCTGCAGTTTCAGTTTTTTTTAATATATATATATACTGCAGGTTTGTGTGTGAGCAGAGCACACAACCACTTATTTCTAAAATGAGAATTACTTTCAAATGTTGTCATTGTTGTTTTCCTAAATTGTAACACCCAAAAGATATTAATATTTGGAAACCCAAATATTCAACTACATAATGCGATGTTTAGGACATGGACTTTTTTGTAAACAAATGTTGAAGTTTTAATCATTTTTGTATGATTCAGTTTCAGATGAAAGGATTTACTGTAAGAACATGTCTCAGATTTTATATTATTCATACTAACAAACACACATTGGTTACTCAAGTCTTTTGAGAGTTTTTGGAAATAGAAATAGTGGACTCACAAACTGGACTGGATTCACAATTCAAACGCTTTGTACTAAGAGGGTCAAAGTCGCCTACACCTCTTGAAGAGACTGAGTGCCTTCTGTGTGTGCAGGTCACTACTACGCAATTTTTATGACACTGGTGGCTTCTGCGGTGTTCTATGCCGTTGTTTGCGGTGGTGGGGCCAGCACAATCACAGACAGGAACAGACTTAATAAACTGATTCGGAGAGCTGACTCTGTCCTAGGCTGCCCACTAGACAACATTGAGGAGGTGGCTAACAAAAATATGTTTATTTATTTACAGGCATAATTTCATATTACATTATTGTTTCTTTTGATAATATTAGAGTCAGTTCTGCTAAAAGGGAATGTCGAGAAACTTAAAGCTTAAGGATAGGGTCCCACAATTAAAACATACATCATCATATAATATATAAAATACAGTACAATACAGTTCATTTCAAAATCTACCAACACAATACCCATTTACAATTTCATACCAACGTACCAACAGGTTTACATGTACAAAAAAAGGAAACCTTTAAAAAATTCACCATATCAGTCTTGAAATTGCATTATTCAAATTTGATTAAAAAGTTGCATCTTGAAGATTTATGTCATACATACAGGGGTCAAGACCAAAATTATGCGACCAATCTGAAATTCTCAGCCATGAGGAGTGTGTAAAAAAAGAGGATCTGAAGGAGCGTTTAAGTTCGCCGATGATATAGATAGATAGATAGTACTTTATTGATTCCTTCAGGAAAATTAAAATTCCAGCAGCAGTGTACAGAGTTGAGATCAATTTAAAAAAAAGGAAAAAGTAAATAATGGGGGTTTAAATGGAAACAAAATAGAGAAATATTACAATAACAATAAAAAAATAAAAAGCAACAATGGGAATAAAAATATAACAGTAAAATAAGAATATAACAAGAGAAAGTAGGCAATAGTGACCATGTTATGAAAACGTATTGCACTGTTATTGTTTTGCATCCCCTGTCATCCTTGTACCCACCGCCCCAGAGAGGAGGTGTGCAGTCTAATGGCGTGTGGGACAAAGGAGTTCTTTAGTCTATTTGTCCCGCACTTGGGATGAAGCAGTCTAGCACTGAACAGGCTCCTCTGGCTACTGATAACGCTATGCAGAGGGTGACTGGCATCATCCAGGATGCTCACTAGTTTGTCAACAGTCCTCTTCTCTGCCACCGTCACCAGTGAGTCCAGTTTCATTCCGATTGTAGAACCGGCCCGCCTGATCAGTTTCTCCAGTCTGGAGCTGTCCTACTTAGATGTACTGCCCCCCCAGCACACTTCCATGTAGAATAGAACACTGGCAACCACAGACTGCTAACACATGTTACTTTCTTCTGAAGAATGTCCAGTTTTCAAAGATGACTAGGATACGTCTTACACCATATGACATTGCAATAGTTTATATGTGGTTCAAACAGAGTCCGGTACAAAAAAAGGAGAGCGTCAAGAGGAAGAAAGTGCCTCAATTTTGATAATAACCGACATTTTTAGATAATTCACCCATTAAATATTCAATACGTTTTTTTTAAATGTATATATCCCTCTATACTCCTAGGAATTTAGTGCGCTGTCAGAATTGACCAAGCTCTGTGTTTTGTAGCAGTGGGAATTCCTTCTCTATTATTAGATCCGGTTCTAATGGCTCGACTCAGGTAAAAGAGTCGACTCTTTCGACTCCCAAGTGGATCCATGTATTTCTTCTATGTGTGTTGTAACAATGTTTGTTTGTTTGTTCAATGGTAAAGTTATGTGTGAAATTAATGAACAATGTCCATCCATCCATCCATTTTCTACCGCTTATTCCCTGTTGGGGTCACGGGGAGTGCTGGAGCCTATCTCAGCTACAATCGGGTGGAAGGCGGCGTACCACCTGGACGCCACGTCATCGCAGGGCCAACACAGATAGACAGACAACATTCACACTCACATTCACACACTAGGGCCAATTTAGTGTTGCCAATCAACCTATCCCCAAGTGCATGTATTTGGGGGTGGGAGGAAGCCGGACTCCCGGAGGGAACCTACGCAGTCACGGGATGAACATGCAAACAAGAAACAGAAAAATCCTGAGCACAGGATCTTTGTATTGTGAGGCAGACGCACTAACCCCTTTTACACCGTGCTGCCAATTTAATAGCCAAAAATAGCCACCCTTTGCTCTGATTACTGCTTTGCACATTCTTGGCATTCTCGAGGGTGAGGGTGGTCGCATTTTATTCTCCTCCCGTCTTCTCCCTGCTTTCTCTCTTTCTCTTGTTCCGTCTACACTTTTTGATTCCCCTTCGGGGTGCTGGACAGCTGAGTATTGTTGTTTAGCTGCCCCCCCATCTTCCCGTGGCTCCCACTCCCTCCCCTCTGTTGCAAGTTGTTGGGATTTTATGTAACATGTTTATGTGTGCTATGGCTTTGAGTTTTTTTCCTTGGCCTCAGTCTGGACCCCCTCCCAGGAGTCCAGCGTTTGACTGCATATTTTTTTTACTCTTCCCACCTTCCCCAATATCACCTGTTTCCCCCCTTTTTATTGGGCGCCATTAGTGGCTGATCCGTCCGCGGTCCTGTTCTTATCTCCCTGTAATGTATGTCTGCTCTTAGTGGGACTCTGCTGAAAAGAAATGGGTTGTATTTGTATAGCGCTTTTCTACCTTCAAGGTACTCAAAGCACTTTGACACTACTTCCACATTTACCCATTTACACACACATTCACACACTGATGGAGGGAGCTGCCATGCAATGCACCCATCAGGAGCAAGGGTGAAGTGTCTTGCTCAGGACACAACGGACGTGACGAGGTTGGTACTAGGTGGGATTTGAACCAGGGACCCTCGGGTTGCGCACGGCCACTCTTCCACTGCGCCACGCCGTCCCTCAGTAATCTCAGTTCTTACATGTCTTGTACATGATAAAGAATGGATAATAATAAAAGGACCTTGATGAGCTTCAAGTACACCTGTAAAGTGAAAACTATTTCAGGTGACTACCTCTTGAAGCTCATCGAGAGAATGCCAAGAGTGTGCAAATCAGTAGTCAGAGCAAAGGGTGGCTATTTTGAAGGAACAAGAATATAAAACCTGTTTTCAGTTATTTCACAATTTTTTGTTAAAGTACATAACTACACACGTGTTCATTCATAGATGTGATGCCTTCAGTGACAATTTACAATGTAAATAGTCATGAAAATAAAGAAAACACATTGAATGAGATAAGGTGTGTCTAAACTTTTGGCCTGCACTGTATATGTCGACCAAGTTGACATCCACCAATCCATCAATTTTCTACCGCTTGTCCATTTCGGGGTCGCGGGGGGTGCTGTAGCTTATCTCATCTACACATTTTTTTGTCAATTTTGTACAATAGAATGAAAATGAACCTTGGTGTTTGACAAATTACTAATTAGTCACATAGTAACATAATTACTCCTTCACGAATGTAATGTTAACAAGGACCTATAAAAGTGAAGTAGTGAAGTGAATTATATTTATATAACGCTTTTTCTCTAGTGACTCAAAGCGCTTTACATAGTGAAACCCAATATCTAAGTTACATTTAAACCAGTGTGGGTGGCACTGGCAGCAGGTGGGTAAAGTGTCTTGCCCAAGGACACAACAGCAGTGGCTGGGATGGCAGAAGCGGGTATCGAACCTGCAACCCTAAAGTTGCTGGTACGGCCACTCTACCAACCGAGCTATACCGGGAGGGATGATAGTTTATTTCAAAGGATCCCCATTGTCAGCTGGTCTTACTGGGGTCCACACAAAACATTACATATTACAAAACAGTTTAAAAACTTTGTAAAACATATAAAATAAATTAAACTACAAGCTTGTAATAAATGAGTTCACATTTTAGTTAATCAGTATAATTATATGTATAAAATGTTTTAAATAAAGGATTCATCGGCATCAATCAACATAAAAAATCAACACTGGTACAAAATAACACATAAAATAATAAAAATGTATTTAGTTTAAGGTTACTCCCTCAACTATGTAAGTTTTCATTCCAGTAAATATATTTGTACTTTTTTCTTAAAGTCTGATATAAGTCATTGAATTAAAGAAAGAAATGAAAAACTGGACAAAGTAGCTGGGGAGAGGGAAGTGTAGGCTTCTCTGCTTGGGTTGCTGCCCCTGCAACCCAACTTTGGAAAAAGTGGAAGAAGATGGGATGGATGGTTGGATGATCAAAAACAAGGCAGATTGTGTTGCCAACTTGGGTAGCCCATCCATTAATCCATTTTCTACTGCTTGTCCCTTTCAGGGTCGCGGGGGGTGATGGAGCTTATCTCAGCTACACATTTTGGTCATTTTTTTATTTTCTACAATAGAATTTCGTTTTTTTTCCGTCCTGTCCCATGTTGATTATGTAAGAAGAAATTAATTGAAAGATGTTTTGAATATTGTTCATTCGGGCTTCACGGAGGAAGAGGGGTTAGTGCGTCTGCCTCACAATACGAAGGTCCTGAGAAGTCAAGAGTTCAATCCCAGGCTCGGGATCTTTCTGTGTGGAGTTTGCATGTCCTCCCCGTGAATGCGTGCGTTCATTCCGGGTACTCCGGCTTCCTCCCACTTCCAAAGACATGCACCTGGGGATAGGTTGATTGGCAACACTAAATTGGCCCTAGTGTGTGAATGTGAGTGTGAATGGTGTCTGTCTATCCGTGTTGGCCCTGCGATGAGATGACGACTTGTCCAGGGTGTATGCCGCCTTCCGCCCAATTGTAGCTGAGATAGGCACCAGCGCCCCCCGCCACCCCAAAGGGAATAAGCGGTAGAATATGGATGGACATTGTTCATTAATTTCACACATAACTTTACCATTAAACGAACAAACAAACATTGTTACAACACACATACAAGAAATACATGGATCCACTTGGGAGTCGAAAGAGTCGACTCTTTTACCTGAGTCGAGCCATTAGAACCGAATCTAATAATAGAGAAGGAATTCCCACTGCTACAAAACACAGAGCTTGGTCAATTCTGACAGAAAATGCCAAATAGCTACGAAACAGCCGCGTTGACCTTCACGATCCAGTTTAATGTCATTATATCTCCAATGTGTAGTGAATCTTACCTCTCTGCGACGTCAGTGTTGGGTTGGCATAACCACGTCTTGTAAATCAGCACATTTTTAGCAAGCCAGGACTAGGATAGCTAAATGTGTGTTGTTGTTGTCGGTCCTTTTTCTGAATATTGTTGGAGCGAAACGCCTCCCAGCTAGTAACTGTCACCCTCTTTACCCTGTCTAATGGTCCCTAGAGACGTTCCAGCTTTATATTGTTGTTGTTTTGCTCTAACAAATCCAAACGAAAGTTCATAAAACTAAGTGAAAGTACAGTCATGGCAAAACCCCGAGAGTCGTATCTGCGCATGCGTGAACGGATCACCGTAAAAGGAAATACGGAAGAAAGTTGTCTTCGTTGCAATATATATATACATATATATCTTTTTTTTTTACATTTTTATGAAATATTTATTTCATCCGATTTAAATGTGATCAACGAGATGACAGCTTTTCCCATGAAAATCCATGTTGGCCATGGTAGGGTATCCATTCGGTCAGTAGAGGGCACCATAGCATCAAAATTGTGAGCAATTGTTTTTACTATAATTTGGGAATTTCATATCCCAGTGTATGACGTAACTGTAATGCAGTTTCTAGGCACTGGGGGCGTATTTGAGCGATTTGTGAAGATTGCAACGCATGAACAATCTACAGAAAAACTACATTCTGATACAGTATTTTTTATTTACCGTTTGGTTCATTCATTTGATATTCTGTTACGCATATATGAACACTTATTACATAAAACCATATATTTTATCATAGAATATAGTCATCAAAATGCTAGATTTTGTCATGAAAGTGCTATATTTCCCTTAACTATATTTTGTCATCATAGTCATTGTAAAAACGCAGTTGGAGTCATTTTATCCATCCATCCATCCATTTTCTACCGCTTATTCCCTTTCGGGGTCGCGGGGGGCGCTGGCGCCTATCTCAGCTACAATCGGGCGGAAGGCGGGGTACACCCTGGACAAGTCGCCACCTCATCGCAGGGCCAACACGGATAGACAGACAACATTCACACTCACATTCACACAAATCAAATCAAATCAACTTCATTTATACAGCACATTTAAAATTTACCACGGGGGTAGCCAAAGTGCTGTACAATGGGCAGGTTAAAAACGAGAACCGAGCAAACACAACACAACACAAACAGAACATGATAAAAATAAAACCCTAACATTATTTTAGTCTTTTTACAGCTTGTTTCTAATCCAAAGAGTTTCAGTTTATTTGGAACACGCATGCAAAAAAATTGATACATCACAATTTCCCGTTTCTATTCCATCCATCCATCCATCTTCTTCCGCTCATCCGAGGTCGGGTCGCGGGGTCAACAGCCTAAGCAGGGAAACCCAGACTTCCCTCTCCCCAGCCACTTCGTCTAGCTCTTCTAAATAAAACATAAAAACAGGTTCACAGCAGGTGTATAATGGTATAACGGAATGTGTATAATCACATTCATTATTTAGAATACATACAGCAGCTCCACAAAGACATGTTTGTTTGCTACAATTATCCTACTAAATCTCAATTGCAATGCTTATACTTATACATAGTAAGGGACATATTCAATATACTGTTGTAGAAATCTGCTATCTTAATTCACTGAACATTGTTAGTTCTCTTATGCTATATTTTGCATCTGATTGTAGGTTGTGGGCTTTTTCTGTTGTAGTATTAAAAAAAAAAAACAGTGAAGTTGGCACGTTGTGTAAATCGTAAATAAAAACAGAATAAAATTATTTGTAAATCCTTTTCAACCTATTTTCAACAGAATAGACTGCAACGACAAGATATTTAACATTTAAACAGGTAAACGTTGTTATTTTTGAGTATATTAGCTAATTTGTAATTTGATGACTGCAACATGTTTCAAAAAAGCTGGCACAAATGGCAAAAAAACTGAGAAGGTTGAGGAATGCTCATCAAACACGTGTTTGGAACATCCCACTGGTGAACAGGCTAACTGGGAACAGGTGGGTGCCATGATTGGGTATAAAAGAAATGCTCAGTCATTCACAAACAAGGATGGGGCGAGGGTCACAACTTTGTGAACAAATGCGTGAGGAAATTGTCGAACAGTTTAAGAACAACATTTCTCAGCAAACTATTACAAGGAATTTAGGGATTTCACCATCAATTGTCTGTAATATCAATCAATCAATCAATCAGTCAATCAATCAATCAATCAATGTTTACTTATATAGCCCTAAATCACAAGTGTCTCAAAGGGCTGAACTAGCCACAATGACATCCTCGGCTCAGATCCCAATATCAAAAGAGTCAGAGAATCTGGAGAAATCTCTGCACGTAAGCAGAAATGCCGGGGACCTTCAATCTCTCAGGCGGTTCTGCAACAAAAAGTGACATCAGTGTGTAAAGGATATTACCACATGGGCTCAGGAACACTTCGGAAAATCACTGTCAGTAACTACGGTTCATCACTACATATGTAAGTGGAATTTAAAACTCTACTTTGCAAAGCGAAAGCCATTTATCAACAACACCCAGAAATGCTGCTGGCTTTGCTGGGCCCGAGCTCATCTAAGATGGACTGATGTAGTGTGGGAAAATGTACTGTGGTCTGACGAGTCCACATTTCAAATTGTTTTTGGAAACTGTGGACGTTGTGTACTCCAGACCAAAGAGGAAAAGAACCATCCGGACTGTTGTAAGCACAAAGTTCAAAAGCCAGCATCTGTGATGGTATGGGAGTGTATAGTTTCGAAGGCATTTGTAATTTACACATCTGTGAAGGCACCATGAATGCTGAAATGTACATACAGGTTTTGGAGCAACATATGTTGCCGTCTTTTTCATGGACGCCCCTGCTTATTTCAGCAAGACATTCTGCAGGTGTTACAACAGCATGGCTTCGTAGTAAAATATTGCGGGTACTAGACTGGCCTGCCTGTAGTCCAGACCTGTCTCCCATTGAAAATGTGTGGTGCATTATGAAGCCTAAAATACAACAACAGACACCCCGGACTGTTGAACAACTTAAGATGTATACATCAAGCAAGAATGGGAAAGGATTCCACCTGAAAAGCTTCAAAAATTGGTCTCCTCAGTTCCGAATGTTTACTGAGGGTTGTTAAAAGGTAAGGCCATGTAACACAGTGGTAAAAATGCTCCTGTGCCAACTTTGTTGCAATGTGTTGCTGCCATTAAATTTTAAGTTAATAATTATTTGCAAAAGAAAAATGTTTTTCTCAGTTTTAACATTAAATATATTGTCTTTGCAGTCTATTCAACTGAATATAAGTTGAAAAGGATTTGCAAATCATTGTATTCTGTTTTTATTTACCATTAACACAACTTGCCAACTTCACTGGTTTTGGGTTTTGTATATTTTTCACATTTTTGCATGACGGGTCATTTCTGAGAGACGTTTTTTTGGAGATCCGTTGAATTGAAAAAACAACTTCTAGAACCTCAATTCTTGAATTTCAGAAATATTTTTACCACGGTATGTGACATCAATACACAACTGATGAATAATACAGGTCAATGTTCGTTCTGACCAACGCTGAATGCACCTGGAGAAAAATATATAATATGAGGTTTTAAAAACTGGTGTGTAACAACTGAGGATTTTTGTATTACTTCAACATAGTCAATATGAGGATGTATTATTGTTTGTGTTGAGTTGTTTCCTTCCTCTCATTTTTGTCATCCCTCATGGGTCTCGAGACAAAACATGTCTAGCTATTGTAATCAGGAAAGAGGAAATGTGACTAATCAAGGCCTCATGTATGAATGAGGTAGTTAAATTAAAGGGGGATTTCATACTCAAAATCCCCTTTATTTGGTGCAGAGATACAAATTAATCATGATTTGTTTTGGAAAGAAACACTGTTTCTGCGATGAGGTGGCGAATTGTCCAGTTTGTACCCCGCCTGTCGCCCGAATGCAGCTGAGATAGGCTCCAGCACCCCCCGCGACCCCGAAAGGGACAAGCGGTAGGAAATGGATGGATGGAAGAAACACTGTTTGCATAAATGCATGATTGACATGTGTTGTTAACAGTATGGAGGCCATACTAAACACTGCATGGCTTGAAAAATATGCATACAGTAATGTATTTATTAGTTATTTTTAAATGTTTTCTGCACGTTTAATTCAGGGTTCGAACATTGATTACATCTCCTTTATGGACCATGACGAAAACTATTGGATGACCTGTCTCTGAATGTTCTGAACTCCTGGATTTTACGAGTGGAATAGTGGACCTCCCATTGGCACCGCCATAAAAAGGACTTTTATTTAGTTTATTTAATATTTAGAATCCATAAAAAAATCCATCCCTCATCATGTCTTTCATAATGATTGTGAACAATAGGCAAAATAAAGGGTTCCATGGGACTTTGTTGGACACTTCTGTACAGTGTGTAGCGATATGTTATCAAAACAAGAGCATATCATTAACAATAAAAGTATAATTGTGAAGCACAGCGTATGGTTGTAGTTATATTGAAATGAACTGCAAAATGAAAGCACTGCAGTTACGGTAAATTGTTAGTTAGATAGATAGATAGATAGATAGATAGATAGATGGATAGATAGATAGATAGATAGATAGATAGATAGATGGATAGATAGATAGATAGATAGATAGATAGATAGATAGATAGATAGATAGATAGATGGATGGATGGATGGATGGATGGATGGATGGATGGATGGATGGATGGATGGATAGATAGATAGATAGATAGATAGATAGATAGATAGATAGATAGATAGATAGATAGATAGATAGATAGATAGTACTTTATTGATTAAAATTAAAATTCCAGCATCAGCCTACAGAATTGAGACGGGTTGTGGACATATTTTACAGTAAATTGCTGTAAAAGTTGCTGTGAAACTGATATTATGATTGCCAGTAATTAGTTGTGAATTTCCAATGAACATTTCCTCAGTGGGGCACTGAGAGCTTTACTGTATGTAATCATTGGGAAATGTCGTGACTAAATTGACGTTACGTTCACGCCTGTCTGTTTTCACACCAATTTTGGATATCTTTTATTCTGAGTGTGAGAAGAAGCGCTGATGTCACAGGACATGACCATCTCTCATGTAAAGCGGAATATGAAACATCAGCAGTTTGGAGCTTGTGATAAACTCCTCCTACCAGCTCCTTTATTTATAAAGTGGAGGCAACACATGAGAAGCCAGCACCTAAACACCTCAAGAGGACACGTGGAGGAGAAGCATCACCTGCGTTGGAAAACTACATATAACTTCTTGCATCAGGATTTTTTGACACCTTATTACGACAGAAAGGTACAGTATGCACTTGCTCTTTAGCATTAGGAATATTTTTGCCATTCTAAGGTCGTGTATTAATGTGTAATAAATTGTGTTGAAAGAAAGAAGAGAAGGTACAGTTCTGTCAATGCAGTCATTGTTATCACTTCGATACTGTGTTCTGTTAGAGAAAATATTTTGACACGATACAAAAACAGTGAGCAATTCCACACTGATACTGCACTGTCTGCACTGATATGGATTAAGATGGTTTATCTGCATAAGCGCACATGCATTTTATCACCTTGTCTTTATCGTCTTTTTGTAATTATCACATGTGTGTCCGTCCTGTTATGTCCCTGCAGACAATGTTGATGTGTTCTCTTCTCCTTTGGCTGTTTGTCTCCAGATATAAATATCCCAGAAGCAGAAGTAAAGATGAAATTATTAGTCATCCTTTGTGTCTTTGCAGCAGTCACTATTGAGCTTGTAAGTAAACGACAGAAGTATCATTTCATCATACCGTATTAGGTCTGAAGTAGATACTGTAATTTTGGCACATCCTTTTTTTTTTAGGCTTTTCCAAAGAAATGGTATAAAAAGCCGCCAAGCCGTCGGCACTCTAATCAAGGTGAGCACATAGGTCATTTGTTTTAAGTGTACATTATTTTTTAAATGTTCGCCTCTCTTTTTGTTTAAAGACGATTCTTCAGAGGAGTGTCAGTCCGGAGATGGCAGCAGTTACAGGGGAAGTATTTCTAAGACAAAGACTTCGGGTCGCTGTCAAAGATGGAACAGGTTCAGAAACCCTTGGGGGACCTCAGCTGGACTCGGAGATCATAGACACTGCAGGTATGCATTCAATTCGGTAATGCACAAAGGCAAGTATCCATGTTATGTTATGTGAGTGTAAGTGGGGATGTTGTACAGGGGCCCCAAGCACTACCTACAGCAGGGGTCGGGAACTTTTTTGGCTGAGAGAGCCATACAAGCCAAATATTTAAAAAAATACTTCTGTGAGAGCCATATAATATTTTTTTAAGACTGAACACAACTAAATGCGTGCATTTTTAAGTAAAACCAACATTTTTAGAGTATAATAAAATAAGTCTCTTATTCTTTTTAATAACACTGTTATTCTGAAGCGAACCAACAATAATCAATCAATCAATCAATGTTTACTTATATAGCCCTAAATCACTAGTGTCTCAAAGGGCTGCACAAACCACTACGACATCCTCGGTAGGCCCACATAAGGGCAAGGAAAACTCACACATAAAATACTTCTTACCAATAATGTGACTTCTTGAACAGGTGGGGTAGAAACCAGATGGGTGGATTAAAATGCATGAGAGTGTTTTATATTTTGAACGTTATTTTTGACACTGTGACTACCAGCAGAATTATTCATTACTTATCGTGTTAAACAATGTCAGCCAACATTTATCTGAGAGCCAGGTGCAGTCATCAAAAGAGCCACATCTGGCTCCAGAGCCATAGGTTCCCTACCCCTGACCTACAGTTTTACGCCAGTATGTCTTTTTGCTCTTTATTATTACATTTTTACTGTTGATTTTTTCCAGACAATATTTTGCGAGCCAACACAACTCGACCTTTGGTCCACAATGGCCCCGTAGCCGCACTTTATAATTAATTCATTATAGTACACTTTCATCCATCCTTTGCCACCTATAACACAAATCTCATACTGAAATGTGTCTTTAAATTCATGTAATATAGCAATGTGTAAAATGTGTTGGTTTTCAGCATTTTTTAGATAAAATACAAAAATATCAAAATAGTCCTCGCCTACTTGGACTTTTCATTATGCGGCGTTGGTGGAGTCCCCCGTCCTAGATACTTACTGTATGTTCTTGTCAAGATATATTCATCCCGTCTTTTAAAGTTTTACATGTTTTTATTAAAAAGTTGAATTCAACTAAACTCATGCAATTGTTTGTTTTTACTGCATGTAAACATTCAAAGTGTGTGTATGGGGCAGCCATGTTTGGGTTTAGGGTAGGCTAGAGCAGGGGTAGGGAACAAAAGAGCCAGATGTGGCTCTTTTGATGACCGCACCTGGCTCTGGGATAAATCTGAGCTGACATTGCGTAGCACGACAAGTAATGAATAATTCCACTTGTAATCACAGTATTAAAAAAAAAAAATCAAAATATAAAACATTCTCATGCATTTTTAATCCATCCATCCATTTCCTACCGCACCAGTTCAAGAAGTTGCGTTAATGGTAAGAAGTTATTTATTTATTATTGGTTAGTGTAGGGCTTGCCCTCCTGGGGGTTTTTCAGACCACCAAGCACCAACATGAGATCCTGTTTCAGGGTTACAATATTGTTTTATTTTTCTCTCAGTTTCTTTCCAGCAATTGTCTTTTCCTCTTTCGTTCTCGCATGCGCTCTGGCTCCAGCCCCAACCCCAACCCCATCTCCCCTCCTGGCTGCTGCTTATAACAGAGCGACAGGTGATTAGATAACAAGGCCCAGACGGGCCATCTACGCACCTGTCGCTGATTTTGAAGCCGATCCTGGCAACACCCCACTTCGCTGCAGGCCCACAGGCCACACCCCTTCCACAGTTAGCTTCAGAATAACAGTGTTATTACAAAGAATAAGAGACCTATTATACTTTAGAAATGTTGGTCTTACTTAAAAATGCATGCATTTAGTTGTGTTCAGTGTGGAAAAAAATATTATATGGTTCTTACGTAAATACATTTTCAAATATTTGGATTCTTAGCTCTCTCAGCCAAAAAGGTTCCCGACCCCTGGGCTAGAGGGTCCTTCAGGAGTATTCTCTCAATCAATCAATAAAACTTTATTCTTATAGTGCTTTTCATACATAAAAGATATGCAACGCAAAGTGCTTTACAGAGTTAAAGCACTTTAACTCTAAATAATATCCCTCACTATCACATACTCACAAACATACACACATATGCAAATATATGGACAAATGATTGCATGGCTGAGTGCAGAGGAGACAGGTGAGTAAACACTATCACAGGAGCCATCTGCACCAATAAGTCATCAGGCCATGGCCACCAGGAAGCTGACACAAAAGCACCCCCAAAAGCACGGCCGATAACCCCTGAGGCCGATGGCTCATCTGAGGAACGTTGGAAAATAGAAATAATAAAATTTGTAAAATAGTCAGAACCATGAGTAGAGAAAAATAATACAAAATAAATACAATGAAATGAACATACAGGTAATAAATAAATATAATTAAATAAAATCTCGCATAACTATAAGGATAAAATACAAATGACTTCAATAAAATTGTTAATATCAGGTATAGCCAAATCCAAAAGGTGGGTTTTAAGCCTGCTCTTAAAAACATGTTTATGTCTCTATGGGGGCCTAAAATTTAATGCTACAGTACAGTCCTATTCCTATAAGAACCAACATCCCCTGCATTTGTGTTTTGCATAACAGGGTTCTTTCCCCCAAATTGTAACTCTAAAACAAAAAATAGACGAAAAACAATATCCACTGCAAAGGGAAGATACTTGTCAGGAGGACATATCCATGTAACGTTGAGTGATTGTTTGACTTTAAAGTGAGTTCACTTCCATTCTAGGAATCCTGACCAGAGCTTGATGCCATGGTGTCGTGTCAGACGAGGGAAGAGAGTCGTGAGAGAATTCTGTGACATTCCCAAATGTAATAACGCCTAAGCTCTAGCATAACATTCCATTTTTTATTTGATATTTTTTTTTACTGATCTTATGTTGCCATCCTAGGTTCCACAACAGTCCAACCCTCGGTTGCTACGGATACAGGTACACTATAGTCAGGTTGCCCCGCAACTTTTGTCGCCGTAACATCGTGACGACTCTGCTCGTTCTTGCAGAACTGACGTGTGGGGAAATGTCACAGCGGATGATGCACAGGATTGTGGGCGGTTCGTTCGTGGCTATACAGTCGCAGCCGTGGCTCGCGGCCATTTTTCATCAGCGCTCCAATTTCCTTTGCGGCGGCTCGCTTGTTGCGCCATGCTGGGTGCTGACGGCTGCACACTGCTTGCCCGATGGGTGCGTCAGAACACACAGCAACGCCGCATGTTAACATTTCCTCTTTTGCAATCCCCACTAAATAACAATGACTCATTAAGATCCTGTTTTGGTGTGTGTTTTGAGTCAGCGCGGGGACCAACATCCAACGTCTGTCGGTGTTCCTGGGGAAGAGCGCCATCAATGAAACAGATGAAGTCAACGAGCAGAAGTTCACAGTGGAAAAAGTGATCCTTCACCAAGCATTCAATGCCACCACCTACAACAATGACATAGGTGCGCTTGGTCTCATAACCCTATTTTGCTGCATATCTGCGTAAGAGAGGCTACCGTAGACTATAAAATGATGAGTTTTTCATCTTTCCAGCTCTGTTGAAGATTAAAAGCAGTAATGGCGGCTGTGCCGTACAAACAGAATCTGCACGCACGGTTTGTCTTCCTCCACCTCATACTCAACTTCCTGTTGGCTTCCAGTGCATCACTGCTGGGTTTGGGAAGCAAAAATCCCGTAAGTACAAAATAACTCTCTACTGTGCACTACATGGCTCGAAAGGGCATGTGATTTCGCAATGCATTGTGGGTGCCGGGTAGGCATTTTTGCTGGACATAAGTTTTGTTTAAATACTTGCATATAGAGCAACGATTGGGATTAAAATGGATTGTACAAAAAAAAAAAATGAAGGGATTGTACCTAAACAAATTGGACCCTGTTCCAAAGGCGTGTCACCATGAAAAATAAGTCAAACTGGTGGAATTGATCTATATGTGCACGTCCGACAGATTAGATGTGAGCAATCATGTCCTGTATCTCGATGGTCAACAGAGTCAGTTTATATTTTATAGTTTGGGACGGCGTGGCGCATTGGGAGAATAGCCGCGCGCAACCCGAAGGTCCCTGGTTCAATCCCCACCTAGTACCAACCTCGTCACGTCCGTTGTGTCCTGAGCAAGACACTTCACCCTTGCTCCTGATGGGTGCTGGTTAGCGCCTTGCATGGCAGCTCCCTCCATCAGTGTGTGAATGTGTGTGTGAATGGGTAAATGTGGAAGTAGTGTCAAAGCGCTTTGAGTACCTTGAAGGTAGAAAAGCGCTATACAAGTACAACCCATTTATATGCGGGCCAAACATTTCAGAATGCAAAGTCAGTCAAGGCTCACGGACAAACCAACTTAAGGTGAGTGCAGGACTTGGGAATTTTACTTCAGAAAGAGAAGGCTGTCTTCTTTTTAGTTGTCAGTAAGAAGGACTTGTCACTGTGTGGTCTCTGCTGGAGAAATGAGTTTCAAACTAAATATATTTTAAGTCTGAAACACAATGTTGGTCTCTTCAGTCATTGATCTATGAATGGGGGTGTTGTTCTTATTGTTACGTTCGGGTCGCTTACTTTTGTGCTGATCGTTTCCCCAAGAGGAGAGGACGTCTGGAAGTAGTGAGCATGTAAGAAGATGATTTATTCCAATATGAAGGCAAAATAACGTAGAAGGTCGTGCCGCAGGGAAAGCATGTGTGAGGCTAACGTAACATGGCGAAATAGAGACAATAGAAACAGTAGTCCGAGCATGAAGCCAACACAGCGAACAAGACTTCCAGGGCGAATGCAGAGTGAGAAAGGTCTAAATAGTTCTCCGATCAGAGGCAAGTGCAGGGAATCAGTGTCCATGGAAATTAACTAAACTAAAGTGGGTGCTGAAAACAAAAAATAGAAAATAAACTAAGGATATTATAAACTAACATGACCCGGGCAATGGATCATGACTGTACCCCCCCGCCTAAAGGGACGAATTCCAGACAGCCCAAGAAAAATAGGTTGATAGACACGGGAGGGTGGAGGGAGGACCTGGTGGCAGGTTGCCAGGTTAATTGTTCCCGGAGCCCCCTGAGACAAGTCAGGTGGCGGCAGCAAAAACAGCCACCGCAGCTGGCGAGGTGGCAGACGTGAGCGGCGCACCAGCAATTATAAAAGTCCATGCCCGGGTTCTAGGCATTGCTGCTGATGGCGCGTTGGGCGTACATGAACTGACCACATTCGTGGCCAACGAGTAGGCAGGCCCAGCAGACGGCTGAGCTGGAAGTCAAGACAAAGCAGACTACAGGGCTGGTGGCGCCGTCGGAAGACTCAATGGGGTAGCTGGAGCTGACTGCGGAGCCGTAGAGGAAGCAGGAAGCGGCGTCGGACCTACTTGAGACAAGGCAGATGGTGGCGTCTGACCCACTTGAGACGAGGAAGGTGGCGGCGGACTCACTTGAGAGGAGGAAGGTGCCGTCGGACCCACTTGAGGAAGCGGTGGCCTCGCCAGGCGTAGAGCAGGAGGTGGAGGATGTGCAGGAAGTGTACATTTGGCTGGGAATAAGACTGGTGGCGGAGGACGTGCAGGAGGTGTTGGAGCGAGATTGGCTTGAGTAGGATTCGAAGCTGGAGCAATTTTGGTTGCTGGGGGTGTCGACACAATAGGCTGGGGTGCCAATTCAATGGTCCAATAGGAATCCTTTTCCAGAATAGTCCCGCAATGGTAACACTAATGCAATGTGGGAAACAGACTAAAACATGCATTGATTCAAAATGACCAGTATGAAAATGCCGTGAACAAACCAACATGTACCAGGTGATGCCGTTAAAAGTGATGTTTGATGGTCTCACGGCTGCTATCCCGGCTATTCACCATCTCTTAATTAGCTCACTGTTAGGTTTCTCCCTGTTTTGTTTTAGTTTTTCCTCTGTGTATGTCTTTGTTTCCTGTCAGCGCTTTTATTTTGGTGATTTCCTGCTTTTCTCACATTACCATGAATTGATTAACGTAGACCTCGACTTAAACAAGTTGAAGAACTTATTCGGGTGTTACCATTTAGTGGTCAATTGTACGGAATATGTACTGTACTGTGCAATCTACTAATAAAAGTTTCAATAAATCAATCAATCAAGCGCTGTTTCCCCTCTGTTGCGGCTGATTGGCACCTGGCCACACCTGGTGTCAATCAGCCGGCTCCTATTTAAACCTGCTTTGTCCTCCAGTCGGGGCTGGATTATTGTAGCTCATTAATACTTGTCGTTGAACCTGTAGCTGTTTGCAGCGTGCTGTCTTTTTGTTCCTAGTTCCTGTTTGCTGGTTCCTGTTCCCTGCTTCCAGTTTGTTTGTTCCTGGTTTGTGTTTCTTCTTTATTTTTCAATTTTTGGACATTAAATTATGTTTTCCTGCACCAAGCCTGCCTTCTCTGCATCTTGGGGTTCGTCACCAACAACATGTGACAGTGACACTCACGAACCAGACTTTCTTGGCTTTTCTTCCACGTTAGAAATAAGACACCAAAATCACCAAACCTTTTTTTTTCCTGACGCGACAACCTATGTGGTGTTCATTAATACGGCATGTTTGCGCCAGGTTTTAAACATGTTCAAGAAAAAAAAACACAACTTTAGGACACAGTCCTGCATTCAACCATGTAAAAAAAGCTATTCAGTGGCCAGCAAGAACCACAATACATTTTGATTTTCATGTCACACTTTCACTCTTACAGATCATCATTTCAACAGTTTATTTTCTTCATGACCGTGTTTGTGGGAAAATAAACATCAGAAATACTTTTGTCCATATGTTGTACAAATATGACAATGCTTTTTACCGTTTAGCATGTTTTGATAGACATGTTTTCCTGCAGGGGGCTGGCAGTATTCTCAGTACTTGAAAGAGGCTCGTGTGAACCTTCTCTCCCAGTCCGACTGTAAAAAAGATCCTGTCTACGACAATCTGATCACTGACAACATGTTATGTGCTGCGGGACCCAATTGGAGCGCAGATGCTTGCGAGGTGAGCAAACAAGTGTTTTTTTTTTTTGCCAAGATGATATTAGATAGATTAGACTAGATAGTACTTTATTTATTCCGTCAGGAGAGTTCCTTCAGGAAAATTACAATTTTCAGCACAATCCCATTCAAGATCAGACAAACATTACAGGGAGACAGAACAGGATCGCTGACGGGTCTGCCGGCTTCCAGCGCCCCTTACAAAAAAGATGACATACAGGTAAACAAGGGGGGGGGGGGGGGGGGGTGGGGGGGGGGGATAGAAGATTAAAATAAAATAAAAAAATAAAAAATCGGTCTTAGCCTAGGCCCTGGAGAGGGGGTTCAGACTGAGGCCAAGGGAAAAGAACAACTCATAGCCGTAGTACACATCCATCTTCCATGTGTGTAAGAGGGAAACATCAAACATCAAAGAACACAAAGGACATTAAAGCAGCAGATACAACCAGACACTTCTACATATAGCTATGAATAAAAAGTAAAATAAACATATCCACTGTGGTGGCCTCTGCGGTGTTCCACGCCATCGTCCGCTGGGGTGGAGGGAGCATGGCCAGAGACAGAAGCAGATCCAACAAAGCAACCAAGACAGCCGACTCCACTCTCGGCCAATGTCCAGTCCGCATGGATGAGCGAGGATACGTCCAAGGAGACTGAGGTGTCCGACACCTGCTCACCCAGTCAAGACACCGCGGAGCCTCTCCGTCCCAGCGCTCAGTGCTAGCTCCGCAGCCCTGTCCCCTCATCCGCATCTCCTCCAGTCCCTCCAAACAGACTCTGGTGTAGCAGACACCCAGCAGCTGGTCTCCATGGCCAAAAGGCTCCCGGGAGGCAGATCCAGAAGTCCACAAAAAAAGCACCACAGAGGTCACGAAAGTGCCACCCCTTGTCACACAGTCCCAAAGGGTCCCGGACCAAAATGCAAAAAAATATAATAACACATGAAAACAAGAGGGAAACACAAAAGGATGATACAAGAGCACAGAGCTCCTGCCTACAGCAGCCACTACAGCAGCGCCATCTTGGAAAAAAAAGAAGATTAAAATAAAATAAAAAAATAAAAAATCGGTCTTAGCCTAGGCCCTGGAGTGGGGGTGCAGACTGAGGCCAAGGGAAAAGAACAATTCATAGCCATAGTACACATCCCTCTTACATGTGTGTAAGATGGGATGTGTATGGCAGGTGTGATGACGTCACCAGAGTAGAGATGGGATTTAGGCCTCTTTGAAGGGAGCTCTAGCTTTAGGAGTCGTTCATTTGAAAGAGCCGTTCAAAAGACTGGCTAGTTATTATAGTTCTCAATTTTTTTTAAATCAAATAAACAATCACTGCTAGCTGTTATAAGATGTGGAAATATAATTGGGATTGATAATTGAGATAAAAAAAAATATTCTTGAAAATGATTCGGAAATTTTGACCATAATTTGATATTTGTTGTGTTTTCATTGTCCCCATGCTTTGACAGTGACAATTTAGCTACAAATTTTCCCTCATCTAAAAAAAACTTTGTAACACAATAACATTTTAACAATACGGACAAAATAAGTGGAAAGAAATATACTGTGTGTGCGTGTGTGTGTGTGCGTGTGTGTGTGTGTGTGTGTGTGTGTGTGTGTGTGTGTGTGTCTGTGTGTGTGTGTGTGTGTGTCTGTGTGTGTGTGTGGGTGTGTGTGTGCATGTGTGTGTGTGTGTGTGTGTGTGTTTTGGCAATGCTTACTTAAGGGGGACTTTGCTCTGTTTAGACCAGGGGTCCCCAAACTTTTTGACCCGGGAGCCGCATTGGGTTAAAATAATTTGGCCGGAGGCCGGGCTATATATATATATATGTATATATATATATATATATATATATATATATGTATATATATATATATATATATATATATATATATATATATATATATATATATATATATATATATATATACATATATATCGATACACCGTATTTCCTTGAATTGCCGCAGGGCATATAATAGGCGCCTGCCTTGAATTACCGCCTGGTCAAACTCGTGACGTCACGAGTGACACTTCCCCTGTCATCATTTTCAAAATGGAGGAGACTGATTTCAATACCGGTAATCTGAAATCGCATAAAGGGAAGAATATTAATAGCTATTCAGTAGGGTTGAAGGTCCACGCTTACTTCACACTCAAATTTTTACTGCATACCTTTGGTAAGTGCCAGAGTGAGAAGAGGTTTTAAAATAAATAGCGCATGCTTACTTTTACCGCATGCCTTTGGTAAGCGCAGGAGTGAGAAGAGGTTTTAAATTAATTAGTTCCCCAGCGGCAATTCAAGGAAATGCGGTATTTCCATTTATTAATGGTTAAATGTCCACTTTTGGATATTATTTTAACATTCCTCCCTGGTGTTAGATGATTATCTAGCCTAATTTAATGAATCGTATATGTTCCTTCTCAACACTGTTCTTTACACTCACTTTCTTCCTTTTATGGTTGGAAGTACAAAGTTATGTCCATCTCTAGCTATAAGCTGATGCTAACGTGTAGGAAACTCGTTTTCATTGAGGGCCACATCGCCGTTATGGCTGCATTCAGAGGGCAGCTTGCACTAGTGAACGTATGAATATATTGTAATTGTATAATGGCCTCTTTATATTATTAAACAATTGCCTATGCATGATTTTATTAGATTTTTGTACATATAAATTGAAGGTTGATCTGCTTTGAAATCATAAGTCAAGGTGACAAGCAGATATTCAAGTATTTTTTAATTTTTTATGGTAACAGAAATTTGTAAAGAAAAAATTGCAGTTCTTATCTATTTCAATACTAAATTAAATATTACATTTGAAAAATTGATAAAAATGTGTTTTGATTAGCAGTTTTTAAAAATACATTTTTAAACCATCTCCATGATTACCGTACTTGCTGTGCGTAGATGTCAGATGTCAGCAACCAAAAGGAGGTTGTATATCCTGTAACCAGTTATGTGAAGGTTTTCTTATTATAAATAAATAGTATGTGAGTTTAAAGCATGCCAAATTTTATGTATACATACATGTGTTTCCATCAAAATTTAAACAATGAATACATTTAGTAAGAAAGATGAAGAATGTCCAATAGTTTTTATACATTTCAAATATTCTGATCCAAATCCTGAAAGTTTTACCACTGATTGTTTTACGTGATAAAAATGTGTTTTGTCTAGAAAATGTAAAAATATGAAAATTAGCATTTTTATTGAACTGCTCTTTGAAAAGAATGGCTTCTCAAGATGTAGCAACCTCCAAAAAAAAAAGTAACCAATCTCATTTTAATCCATGCATTACCTGATGTTATAGGGCAGTGTTTCTCAAATGGGGGTACGTGTACCCCCGGGGTTACTTGAAGGCATGCCAAGGGGTACGTGAGATTTTTTTTTAAATATTCTAAAAAATAGCAACAATTCAAAAATCCTTTATAAAACTATTTATTGAATAATACTTCAACAAAATAAGAATGTAAGTAAGTTCATAAACTGTGAAAAGAAATGCAACAATGCAATGTTCAGTGTTGACAGCTAGATTTTTTTGTGGACATGTTCCATAAATATTGATGTTAAAGATTTCTTTTTTGGTGAAGAAATGTTTAGAATTTAGTTCATGAATCCAGATGGATCTCTATTACAATCCCCAAAGAGGGCACTTTAAGTTGATGATTACTTCTATGTGTAGAAATCTTTATTTATAATTGAATCACTTGTTTATTTTTCAACAAGTTTTTAGTTATTTTTATATATTTTTTCCAAATAGTTCAATAAAGACCACTACAAATGAGCAATATTTTTCACTGTTATACAATCTATTAAATCAGAAACTGATGACATAGTGCTGTATTTTACTTCTTTATCACTTCTTTTCAATCAAAAATGCTTTGCTCTGATTAGGGGGTACTTGAATTAAAAAAATGTTCACAGGGGGTACATCACTGAAAAACGGTTGAGAACCACTGCTATAGGATATCCCTCAGGGGATGTAGCTCAGTGGTAGAGCGCATGCTTTGCATGTATGAGGTCCCGGGTTCAATCCCCGGCATCTCCATTTTTTTCAGCGGCCAGTGTCACAGTACTGTATTACATCTCTGCTGTCAATTGAGGACAGGTGTGTCTAAAATGTGGCATAGTGACCATTTTTGTCCTGCAGTTAAAATGTTTTTGGCCTTTAGCATATTTCGGAAATAAAATCTAACAAAAACAAAAAAAATAAAAAAAACAAAAACAAATTGGCAGCCATTTTTATTTGAATAATTTTTTAGTTTTTTTTACGAAATAAAATATAAAAATGGCACTACCTATGCCACTTTTTAATAAATGCCCCTTGGTAAGAAAAAAAAAAAAAGACCAATAATAACACCACATTGTTCACTAAGCACTAGGGCTGCGAATCTTTGGGTGTCCCACGATTCGATTCAATATTGATTCTTGGGGTCACGATTCAATAATATATCGATTTTTTCAATTCGATTCGATTCTCGATTCAAAAACGATATTTTTCCGATTCAAAACGATTTTGTATTCATTCAATACATAGGATTTCAGCAGGATCGACCCCAGTCTGCTGACAAGCAAGCAGAGTAGTAGATTTAAAAGAAAAAAAAAGCTTTTATAATTGTAAAGGACAATGTTTTATCAACTGATTGCAATAATGTAAATTTGTTTTAACTATTAAACTAACAAAAAAATATGACTTACCGTCATTTCCGGACTATAAGCCGCTACTTTTTTCCATCATTCCGGTCCCTGCGGCTTATACAAGGGTGCGGCTTACGTTAACTACCGAGGATGCGCGAGACCGAGGCAGACATCTGGCGCCAGGTAACGACAGCAAAACAAAGAGTAGGAGAGCGTCGGCGACAGTTTGCGCCAAGGAAGTGTTCATGCAAACACCCCCAATATGGAAAACAAACGGAGAAGTGCATATGATGCTGCTTTTAAGTTAAAGGCAATCGATCTGGCTGTCAAAGAAGGAAATAGAGCTGCTGCACGTACACTTGACATCAATGAATCAATGGTGAGACGTTGGAGACGGCAGCATGAAGCCGGCATTTTTACTGCCGTGTTACAGGCGAGCACTTTGTATTACTTTGCACCGTTGTATTATTTGTGGTCTGCACGAATGCTGTTCGCCATGTCAAAGATGTGAAAGTTTGATTGAAAGATTGAAAGATTTCCATCCATCCATTTTCTACCGCTTATTCCTTTTTTGGGGTGGCGGGGGGCGCTGGTGCCTATCTCAGCTACAATCGGGCGGAAGGCGGGGTACTCCCTGGACAAGTTGCCCCCTCATCGCAGGGCCAACACAGATAGACAACATTCACACTCACATTCACACACTAGGGCCAATTTAGTGTTGCCAATCAACTTATCCCCAGGTGCATGTCTTTGGAGGTGGGAGGAAGCCGGAGTACGTGAAGCCCGATTGAAAGATTTATTGTTAATAAATGGGACGCTTTGCGTTCCCAAACAGTCATCTCTGTCCTGACAATCCCCTCCGTGGTAGCAGGAACCCCTATATACTACGGTAATTACACATCAAAACGCCTGCGGCTTATAGTCGGGTGCGGCTTATATATGGAGCAATCTGTATTTTCCCCTAAATTTAGCTGGTGCGGCTTATAGTCAGGTGCGCCTTATAGTCTGGAAATTACGGTATTTTATCTTTGTGAAAATATTGGACACAGTGTGTTGTCAAGCTTATGAGATGCGATGCAAGTGTAAGCCACTGTGACACTATTGTTCTTTTTTTAATTTTTTTTTTATAAATGTCTAATGATAATTTCAATTAGGGGGATAGGTTGATTGGCAACACTAAATTGGCCCTAGTGTGTGAATGTTGTCTGTCTATCTGTGTTGGCCCTGCGATGAGGTGGCGACTTGTCCAGGGTGTACCCCGCCTTCCGTCCGATTGTAGCTGAGATAGGCGCCAGCGCCCCCCGCAACCCCGAAAGGGAATAAGCGGTAGAAAATGGAAAATGGATGGATTTTTAATCACTGCTATGCTGAAATTATAACTCATATTGATACTGTTGTTGATAATATTCATTTTTGTTTCACTACTTTTGGTTTGTTCTGTGTCGTGTTTTTGTCTCCTCTCAATTGCTCTGTGTTTCTGGGTCAGGTTTGGTTTTGGAATTGGATTGCATTGTTATGGTCTTGCTGTGTAGTGGTTTGTTGGATTGATAAATAAATAAAATTAAAATAAAAAATAAATAAAAAATCGATTTTTAAAAAAATGAGAATCGATTCTGAATCGCACAACGTATTCGATTCGATTCGTATTCGAATCGATTTTTTCCCACAGCCCTACTAAGCACTGACGGACATGTTGGCCCTTTCCTCCTCACAGGGCGACTCTGGCGGTCCGCTGGTGTGTGAAGCATCTGGTCGGATGTTTCTCTTCGGCGTAGTGAGTTGGGGTATCGGCTGTGCTAAGGAGAACAATCCAGGGGTCTACACGCAGCTCACCAATTACAACAACTGGATTGCAGAAAAAACAGAGCTCCCGAAGTATGCAGAAGGCGTCATGTACCCCCAAAAATGAAGGCCTGCAAACAAGAGTCCCTTGTTCTGATGATCATTTCCAAAAAGGAATATTGGACAGCAGAATTGAAAACTGCTTGTAAGCGTGTATACATGTCGCCATGTTGGTTTACTGTGCACGGAGTGGCAGCTGATGGGCATCCCTGGCTGTGGACAGAGACAATTCCTTTAAGGATTGACTGTCATCTTCCTTTAGGAATGTTTTGATTTAGTGTATATATTGTGTTGGATGTGCTGTGTTTTGTTATTGTTTTTTTTGTACACTATTTAAGAAACTTTTTTTTATATATATTGCTGAGCATATTATATAGAAGCCTTATATTGTCACTTTTATATTTTTTAATAAATTTAAATGCTGTAAATTCACAAGAGTTTGTGCATTATGTGAGAAGTGCATGCAGAGCAAAGTACAGTGCACAGTGCAGTAAGTACAGTTCACACTAGAGGGCACTATTGTGTCCGAAACAAACAGCAGAAAGCTGAATTACTTTTGTTGTTTAACTTCACCTGGTGCGATATTACTCCATCCATCCATCCATCCATTTTCTACCGCTTATTCCCTTTTGGGGTTACGGGGGGCGCTGGCGCCTATCTCAGCTACAATCGGGCGGAAGGTGGGGTACACCCTGGACAAGTCGCCACCTCATCACAGGGCAAACACAGATAGACAGACAACATTCACACTCACGTTCACACACTAGGGCCAATTTAGTGTTGCCAATCAACCTATCCCCAGGTGCATGTCTTTGGAAGTGAGAGGAAGCCGGAGTACCCGGAGGGAACCCACGCATTCACGGGGAGAACATGCAAACTCCACACAGAAAGATCCCGAGCCTGGATTTGAACCCAGGACTGCAGGACCTTCGTATTGTGAGGCAGACGCACTAACCCCTCTGCCACCGTGAAGCCCGTGATATTACTCATGCACACCAATTCATGGTAATTCATGTTTTTTTTATTTCATAAATAAAATGTACAAAACCCCAAACCAGTAAAGATGGCATGTTGTGTAACTGGTAAATAAAAACAGAATACAATGATTTGCAAATCCTTTTCAACCTATATTCAACTGAACAGACTGCAAAGACAATATACTTAACATTCAAACTGGAAAAACGTTGATATTTTTCGCAGATATTAGCTCATTTGGAATTTGAAGCCTGCAACATGTTCCCTAAAAGCTGGCACAAGTGGCAAAAAAAGACAGAGATCGTTGAGGAATGCTCATCAAATGCTTATTTGGAGCATCCCACTGGTGAACGGGCAAATTGGGAACAGGTGGGTTCCATGATTGGGTATAAAAGCAGCTTCCATGAAATGCTCAGTCATTCACAAACAAGGATGAGGCGAGGGTCACCACTTTGTGAACAAATGCGTGAGCAAATCGTTTAGGAACAACATTTCTCAACCAGCTACTGCAAGGAATTTAGGGATTTCACCATCTACAGTCTGTAATTTCACCAAAAGTTTCAGAGAATCTGGAGAAAACACTGCACGTAAGTGATGATATAATGAACCTGTATCAAAAACCGACATCAATTTCTAAAGGATATCACCACATGGGCTCAGGAACACTTCAGAAAACCACTGTCAGTAACTACAGTTGGTCGCTACATCTGTAAGTGAAAGTTAAAACTCTACTATACATAACAAAAGCCTTTTGTCAACAACACCAAGAAACGCCACTGGCTTCGCTTGGCCTGACCTCATCTATGATGGACTGATGCAAAGTGGAAAAGTGTTCTGTATTCTGACGAGTCCACATTTGAAATTGTTTTTGGAAATTGTGGACGTCGTGTCCTTTGGAACAAAGAAGAAAGGAACCATCCGGACTGTTACAGGCGCAAAGTTCAAAAGCCAGCATTTGTTATGGTATGGGGGTGTATTAGTGCCCAAGGCATGGGTAACTTACATATCTGTGAAGGCACCATTAATGCTGTAAGGTACATTGCTGGTTTTGGAGTAAAATATGTCGCCATCCAAGCAACGTTGTCATGGACGCCCGTGCTTATTTTATCAATCAAAAAACAAAGCTCAAACAAAATCTCGTTGACATGTATGACTTAAGTGCTATTTATAACAATGACAATAAAGGAATTGATTGATTGATTGATTGACACCCCTGCTTATTTTAGCAAGACAATGCCAAGCCAAGTGTTACAACAGCTTGGCTTCATAGTAAATGAGTGTGGGTACTAGATTGGGCTGCCTGTTGTCCAGAGCTGTCTCCCATTGAAAATGTGTGGCACAATATGAAGTGTAAAATACCACAACGGAGACCCAGGACTGCTGAAAAACGTAAGCTGTACATCAAGCAAGAATGGGAAATAATTCATCTTCAATAATTGGTCTCCTCAGTTTACTGAGTGTTGTTAAAAGGAAAGTCCATGAACACAGTGGTAAAAATGCCCCTGTGCCAATTTTTTTTGCAGATATGTTGCTGCCATTAATTTTTAAGTCAATGATTATCTGCGGGCTATAGAGCGTTTTCCGTTCGGGCTCCAGTACTCTGGAATGCCCTCCCGGTAACAGTTCGAGATGCTACCTCAGTAGAAGCATTTAAGTCTCACCTTAAAACTCATTTGTATACTCTAGCCTTTAAATAGACCTCCTTTTTAGACCAGTTGATCTGCCGCTTCTTTTCTTTCTCCTATGTCTCCCCCTCCCTTGCGGAGGGGGTCCGGTCCGATGACCATGGATGAAGTACTGGCTGTCCAGAGTCGAGACCCAGGATGGACCGCTCGTCGGGACCCAGGATGGACCGCTCGCCTGTATCGGTTGGGGACATCTCTGCGCTGCTGATACGCCTCCGCTTGAGATGGTTTCCTGTGGACGGGACTCTCGCTGCTGTCTTGGATCCGCTTGAACTGAACTCTCGCGGCTGTGTTGGAGCCACTATGGATTGAACTTTCACAGTATCATGTTAGACCCGCTCGACATCCATTGCTTTCGGTCCCCTAGAGGGGGGGGGGGGGGGGGGGTTGCCCACATCTGAGGTCCTCTCCAAGGTTTCTCATAGTCAGCATTGTCACTGGCGTCCCACTGGATGTGAATTCTCCCTGCCCACTGGGTGTGAGTTTTCCTTGCCCTTTTGTGGGTTCTTCCGAGGATGTTGTAGTCGTAATGATTTGTGCAGTCCTTTGAGACATTTGTGATTTGGGGCTATATAAATAAACATTGATTGATTGATTGATTGATTATTTGCAAAAAAAAAAAAGTTTCTCATTTTGAACATTAAATATGTATTCAATTGCATATAAGTTGAAAAAGATTTGCAAATTATTGTATTCTGTTCTTATTTACAAATTACACAATGTGCCAAGTTTGTAATAATTTTTTTTTTAATGTTAATTGATTGACTATTTTCTTGTTTAGTTCTATGATTATCATCACACATATATTCTCACTGGATCTTTTCGGTGGTCACAACTAAAACAACAAAAATACATTTAAGACACTTACAAAGTTTTGAAGTTTTTACTCCAAATGTTGGTAACTTCGCCAAAGTACACTATTTTCTTGAGGAGGTTTTACTGCAAATAGAAGATTGAAGCTTACACTCAACATCCTTCTGCTCCAAAACCTTAACAGGGACCCTCTCCACTGACTAATATATGCAAGGTTCTTTATTAATAACAAATAATCAATCCATGCACAGCATATACACTAACATACAGCGTGAGGATGAACGGTGATTCAAGCACGGTCTTTATTTACAGTGTGTATGATTTTTAGCCAAAATAGTTTACAGCTGGACTTCAGACCCCCCACGTACACACCTCCATTACTCACACACTCAATCCAGTTTATTCATCACACCGCCTAAAACCGTATATGGCTTTGAGATGCTTAAATACGATACTGATTCCCCTTAAAGGACATTTTGCAAGGAGGGGAGGAGATAAGAGCTGCCTTACACCTCAGGCAGTTATCACCATCCTCTTTCTAAAGGAGATGGCCCTTATATGGCCGTGTACAAAGAAGTGAACACATTCCGGAAAAAAACAGCAGGTTTTCCTAAAATAACATTTATTTTTACATTTTTTAAATTTTTTTACATGTATATATATACATATATATATGTATATATATACATATAAAAGCTTGGGCTTCATGGTGGTAGAGGGGTTAGTGCATCTGCCTCACAATACGAGGGGTCCTGGAGTTCTGGGTTCAATCCCGGGCTCGGGATCTTTCTGTGTGGAGTTTGCATGTTCTCCTCCGGGTACTCCGGCTTCCTCCCACTTCCAAAGACATGCACCTGGGGATAGGTTGATTGGCAACACTAAATTGGCCCTAGTGTGTGAATGTGAGTGTGAATGTTGTCTGTCTATCTGTGTTGGCCCTGCGATGAGGTGGCGACTTGTCCAGGGTGTACCCCGCCTTCCGCCCGATTGTAGCTGAGTTTGGCGCCAGCGCCCCCCGCGACCCCAAAAGGGAATAAGCGGTAGAAAATGGACGGTTGGATGGATATATAAGCTCGATGAGCTTCCAGAGGTTGATTGATTGATTAATTGATTGATTGATTGAAACTTATATTCCGTACAATTGACCACTAAATGGTAACACTCGAATAAGTTTTTCCACTTGTTTAAGTCGGAGTCAATGTTAATCAATTCATGGTAAGTCACCTGAAAGGGTTTTCACTTCACAGGTGTAATAGTGCCTTCAGTGACTATACAATGAAAATAGTCGTGAAAATAAAGAAACCGCATAGAAATGAGAAGGTGTGTCCAAACTTTTGGCCTGCACTGTACGTACACACACACACACACACACACACACACACACACACACACACACACACACACACACACACACACACACGCACACATTCACCCACACACACACACACACACACACACACACACACACACACACACACACACACACACACACACACACACACACACACACACAAACCCTGTTTCCATATGAGTTGGGAAATTGTGTTAGATGTAAATATAAACAAATCATTTTCAACCCATATTCAGTTGAACATGCTACATCCATCTATCCATCCATCCATTTCCTACCGCTTTTTCCCTTTTGGGGTTACGGGGGGCGCTGGCGCCTATCTCAGCTACAATCGGGCGGAAGGCGGGGTACACCCTGGACAAGTCGCCTCCTCATCGCAGGGCCAACACAGATAGACAGCTACAAAGACAACACATTTGATGTTCAAACTGATAAACATTTTTTTTTTTTGTGCAAATATAAATTACCTTTAGAATTTGATGCCAGCAACAAGTGACAAAGAAGTTGGGAAAGGTGGCAATAAATACTGATAAAGTTGAGGAAATCTTATCAGACACTTATTTGGAACATCCCACAGGTGTGCAGGCTAATTGGGAACAGGTGGGTGCCATGATTGGGTATAAAAGCAGCTTCCCAAAAAGTGCTCAGTCTTTCACAAGTAAGGATGTGGTGAGGTACACCCCTTTGTCCACAACTGCATGAGCAAATAGTCAAACAGATTAAGAACAACGTTTCCCAAAGTGCAATCGCAAGAAATTTAGGGATTTCAACAGTTACGGTCCATAATATGATCAAAAGGTTCAGAGAATCTGGAGAAATCACTCCACGTAAGCGGCATGGCCGGAAACCAACATTGAATGACCGTGACCTTTGAACCCTCAGACGGCACTGCATCAAAAACCGACATCAATCTCTAAAGGATATCACCACATGGGCTCAGGAAGACTTCAGAAAACCACTGTCACTAAATATAGTTCGTCGCTACATCTGTAAGTGCAAGTTAAAGCTCTACTATGCAAAGTGAAAGCCATTTATCAACAACATCCAGAAACGCCGCCGGCTTCTCTGGGCCCGAAATCATCTAAGATGGACTGATGCAAAGTGGAAAAGTGTTCTGTGTTCTGACGAGTCCACATTTCAAATTGTTTTTGGAAATATTCGACATCGTGTCATCTGGACCAAAGGGGAAGCGAACCATCCAGACTGTTATTGACGCAAAGTTCAAAAGCCAGCATCTGTGATGGTATGGGGGTGCATTAGTGCCCAAGCCATGGGTAACTTACACATATGTGAAGGCACCATTAATGCTGAAAGGTACGTACAGGTTTTGGAACAACATAAGCTGCCATCTAAGCGCCGTCTTTTTCATGGACGCCCCTGCTTATTTCAGCAAGACAATGCCAAGCCACATTCAGCACATGTCACAACAGCGTGGCTTCGTAAAAAAAGAGTGCGGGTACTTCCCTGGCCCGCCTGCAGTCCAGACCTGTCTCCCATCGAAAATGTGTGACGCATTATGAAGCGTAAAATACGACAGCGGAGACCCCGGACTGTTGAACGACTGAAGCTCTACATAAAACAAGAATGGGAAAGAATTTCACTTTCAAAGCTTCAACAATTGGTTTCCTCAGTTCCTAAACGTTTATTGAGTGCTGTTAAAAGAAAAGGTGATGTAACACAGTGGTGAACATGCCCTTTCCCAACTAATTTGGCACGTGTTGCAGCCATGAAATTCAAAGTTATTTATTATTTGCAAAAAAAAAAAAGTTTATGAGTTTGAACATCAAATATGTTGTCTTTGTAGTGCATTCAATTGAACATGGCTTGAAAAGGATTTGCAAATCATTGTTTTGCGTTTATATTTACCTCTAACACAATTTCCCAACTTATATGGAAACGGGGTTTATATATATATATGTATATGTCTATATATATAAATGAATATATATATATATATATATATATATATATATATATATATATATATATATATATATATATATATATATATATGGTCATATATGGGACGCAGGTTGTCTTACGTCAGCACCGAAACTGGTAAAAACAGCTGTTCCCCGAGCGGGTTTTTTCAGGGATGAAGAGGGAAGTCATTCTTTAGCTGCCATCTTGTTTTATCAAATATTTCTGCCTTTGCACCTTTTCCATGCACATTAAATTAACCGAAAATCCTGACTTTGGAGCAATGTTCACGGACTTTAGTATTTGGCCCTCTATAAGATGTCATGGTTTTCCCTATCGGGACCATCATTTCGGTCCTTACTTGTTCACCTGTCCTCATATGGAAGGTGCTTTTCTTTGTTGACGTCTCAAGAAGGATAGACATACAAGAACACACACACACACACACACACACACACACACACACACACACACACACACACACACACACACACACACACACACACACACACACACACAGAAAGCAACAGGGTATAAATACTGCTGTTTTTGCATTTCACGTCTCTGGTTTCCGCAACACACGCCGAGGGTGTCAACACAGGAAGTCATTCCAAATATCTCCAGCTGAGCACAAATATTCATTCACTTGCAATGTATTTTAAACGATTTTAAACGTGGACACATAAAAGTGTCAGACGTTTGTGTCCCCTTCTTTGGGCTGCAGCAAGACGAATCCTTGGGTCTTAATTTAGACCTGAACATTGAGGCTTGGGCCACGTGAACTTCTGAACCGCCATTTTAAAGGCCTACTGAAACCCACTACTACCGACCACGCAGTCTGATAGTTTGTATGTCAATGATGAAATATTAACATTGCAACACATGCCAATACGGCCTTTTTGGTTTACTAAATTGCAATTTTAAATTTCCCGGGAGTTTCTTGTTGAAAACGTCGCGGAATGATGACGTGTACGCGTGACG